>NC_043700.1:22340576-22389189 GCF_006229205.1 Suricata suricatta
ACCAGTTTACATTGCCACCAACAGTGTAGGAGGGTGCCCGTCTCTCCACACCCCCAACAGCATCTATAGTCTCTTGATTTGTTCATTTTAGCCACTCTGACTGGTGTGAGGTGGTATCTCAGTGTGGTTTTGATTTGTGTTTCCCTGATGATAAGTGATGTTGAGCATCGTTTCATGTGCCTGTAGGCCATCTGGATGTCCTCTTTGGAGAGGTGTCTGTTCATGTCTTCTGCTCATTTCTTCACTGGGTTATTTGTTTTGTGGGTGTGAAGTTTGGTGAGTTTCTTGTAGATTTTGGATACTAGCCCTTTATCTGATATGTCATTTGCAACTATCTTTTCCCATTCTGTCCGTTGTCTATTAGTTTTCTTGATTGTTTCCTTTGCAGTGCAGAAGCTTTTTATCTTGAAGAGGTCTCAGTAGTTCCTTTTTGTTCTTGATTCCCTTGCCTTTGGGGATGTGTTGAGGAGGAAATTGCTGCAATTGAGGTCAAGGAGGCAGTTTCCTGCTTTTTCCTCTACGGTTTTGATGGTCTCCTGTCTCATATTCAGGTCCTTCAGCCATTTTGAGTTGATTTTTGTATATGGTGTAAGAAAAGTGATCTAGTTTCATTCTTCTACATGTTGCTGTCCAGTTCTCCCAGCACCACCTGCTAAAGAGGCAGTCTTTTTTCCATCGCATACTCTTTCCTGCTTTGTCAAAGATTAATTAGCCATACATTTGTGGGTTCAGTTCTGGGCTCTCTATTCTATTCCATTGGTTTATGTGTCTGTTTTTGTGCCAATACCATACTGTCTTGATGATGACAGCTTTGTAGTAGAGGCTAATGTCTGGGATTGTGATGCCTCCCGTTTTGGTTTTCTTCTTCAATATTACTTTGGCTATTTGGGGTCTTTTGTGGTTCCATACGAATTTGAGGATAGTTTGTTCTAGCTTTGAGAAGAATGTTGGTGCAATTTTGTGCATTCTTAAACACCAAAAATGAAGCAGTGGAAAAAGAAATCAAGAAACTGTTCCCATTCATGATTGCACGAAAAACCATAAAATACCTAGGAGTAAACCTAGCCAAGGATGTAAAAGACTTGTATGATGAAAACGATAGAAAACTTATGAAAGAGATTGAAGAAGACACCAAGAAATGGAAAAACATTCCCTGTTCATGGATCGGAAGAATAAACATTGTGAAAATGTCATTACTACCCAAAGCAATCTACACATTCAATGCAATCCCCATCAAAATTGCACCAACATTCTTCTCAAAATTCCATTATCGTTAAAAAAAACTGTTAATTTGATGCTGCTTGAAGTCAGAAACCATTTCTTTTACATCTTTGATTGCTAAGCCTTATTTAGTAGAATGTTTATTTAGACAGAGAAAGAGAATGTGCATGTGTTCATGAGCAGGGGAGGGGCAGAGAGAGACTCTCAAGCAGACTGCATGCTGTCAGCACAGAGTCTAACTCCAGGCTAGATCTCACAACCAGGACAGCACCATCTGAGCTGATATCAAGTGTCAGAATGCATGGGGCACCTGTGTGGCTCAGTCATTTGAGTGTCTTACTTCCTCTGAGGTCATGATCTCATGGTTTGTGAGTTCAAGCCCTGCATCAGGCTCTGTGCTGATAGCTCAGAGCCTGGAGCCTGCTTTGGATTCTGTTTTCCCTTCTCTCTGCCCCTCCCATGATCATGCTCTGTTTGTCTCTCAATGATAAATAAACATTAAAAAAAAAAAAAGAAGCTTAACCAGCTAAGCCACCTAGATACCCCTTTCCTATAAATCTCCTTCAGCTTGAAATGTTTCTTGGCTTACGCATTGTTTCCTTTCCTTACTGATTCTGTTTCTGCTGCCGACTATGTGATTTCCCAATGCCGTGTGACAGTTGTGCCTTGCTTATTTGCGTTCACTTTCTGTACATAATGGATTCTTTTTTTTGTGAATTCCTATATCCACCTCTTAAGGACTGAACCTTAGCTTAGAAATGGTGACTGGAAGATACACATTTTAAATAAAGGGTTTCAAGAAGCTTAATTTCTAATGAGGAATATTATATTCAGTTTTAATGCATAGCTACAGAATAGCACAATAGATACAAATAATGCTGGCATAGAAGCATATAGGAAGGATGGTCTCAGTCTACATATGGAGACTCACTTCCAAGAATTACTGGAATTTACTGGACTCTTGAAATACAGTTAGCATTTTAATATACAAAACCTATGTTAATTATTTAGGTTCTGTGTTGCCATTGACATTAGTGATTTAAAAAAATTAAACCAAGTTTACCTAGCATCATTCATGCATACAAGTCAACTTCATACCATGTTGTGATATAAATGGGAGTTGAAATCCATGCTCTTTTCATTTATTAGCTATGTGACTTGGGATAATTTCACCAAAGCAGAAAAACTGCTATGTGTTAAAATTGTAGGATTTTAAGGATTCATTAAAGGATATGTATAAATCTTCTAGCATAGGACCTGAAACATAAAAGAAATGCCATTTTCTCCACGTCCCTCTCTAATGTAGTACTGCAGTGTACCTTTATAGATTTTTCTCTGATGTGTCAAGTTAAAGAAACAAAAACAAAAACCAAAACCAATACAACTCTACCTAGTAAAGAAAGGGAATTCCAATGAAACTCAGGAACAGGCTTTTAAAATAATCAAATAGCAGGTGCCATCCAGTAGGCTACATATATTGGACAGAATTCGTGGAGGACCTACTGCTTCTGCCTTAGCACATAAAAGGCATGTGTGGTATTCAAAAAGTCAACTTGCTAGGCACTCCTATAATGTTTTTATATTCTTCCCAAATAGGAACTAATGCAATAATCTGGGTATACAGTTCCACTTATTTAATCTTAATTCCAATCTAACCTAGTTTTCTCTCTGTAATTACACTCTCCTGGTTTAAACCTCAGAGAACACCTTTCATACATACACAAGGAAATATCGACGAGAATGCTTAATCAATCTTTTCTTATAAGAAGGAAATAAAAACCATCTCCATCTCCATCAAAAAGGTATTAAATTTATAAATTGAGGTATAGTCATAAATAAGATTTGAAGTGAAATGAATAAATTCTTGCTGCCCATAAACCATGAATGAATCTCAAAAACGTTAGAAGAAAAATAATGAAGAGGGATTATATGAGCACGATCCATTTTTAAAAAGTACAAAAGCACACCTTTTAATGATCATAGAGATATATGTAATAAAAGCATAAATAAATTCATGGGAAAGTTTATAATGCATGATTGTAATTATTTTGGAGTTAACGTGATTAGAAAGTTCATTAAAAGGCTTGAACTCTATTGTATAGATTTATTTTCTAAACAAAGTGATGAGTTACGTGATTACTTAATTTTGTATAAGGTTGATAGAAAATATACTTAAATACAATAATTGAATTACTTTGAATTGGTTTTAAGCTTTATACTTAAAAGTAATACAATACAAGGTTTTAATGTAAAAAGATGCATATGTGTATTTTTTTAGTTAAATTTATAACACAGAAAATAGATGAGGGATTTAGAAGTATAAGCCTCTGGTTATGAAACAAATAAAGCACAGATTAAAACAGCATAAGGAATGTAAGCAATAGTATTGTAATAATTTTGATTAGTGACAGTTACCACACTTGTGACAAACATTTTGTAATTTATATAGTTGCTGGATCACTCTTGTACATCCAAAACTAATATATGTCAAAAAATAATATCAATTAGAGTTCAATAAAAATAATTAAAAAATTTAAAACTAAAATGCTTGTTTTAAACAAAAATAAAATAAACTTTATATTAAAAACAATACAGTAAAAGACCACCTTTAACATTAAAGGCTATATAGATGTATTTTTAGTCAAGCTCCTACCACAGCCACAGTTACTCCAGAGTGCAGATACGTTCTCATTGTCTTGCCATGATACTCCTTACCAGTTGATTCATTCATAAATATTGAATGCTAATAGATTACATTTCTACTCTGTTGTGAAGACTTGCACCTGGCTGATGAGGCTCTTCTTTAGGAAATGCCTGCAAAATTGGAGTCACTCACATTGACAAGACCCTTAACTAATGACTGAGTATAAAATCCCAACTTTCTCATTTTCACGTTGAGCAGTCTTTGTGGAGACAGATTCTAGTGAGGATCGTAAGTGGGCATCCAAGAAAAGATGATAGACCTCTGGTTTCAGAGTAATATATAGAGAGATTTACATTTGTGAATTTCCAATAGATACTTGTAAATGAAGCAATAGATGGGGGAAACAAACAAGATTGAGCTTTAGGTCAAATAAGGAGATTGGAGGCCAAATGAATGCAGAAAATCCAATAGGAATACTAAGACAAGGCAGTGAGATAGAATGAGTACCAAGAGCGAATGGTGTCCAGCCGACCAAATAAACTGTTGAAGGAATAAATAATTAGCAGGGTAAAGTGCTTCTATATGGGGTTTGTTGTTGTTGTTTGTTTTTTTGTTTGTTTTCAAATAGAGATCTTATATTTAATCACTGGTGACTTTGGAATATTTTGTGAGGATAGTATTTGAAAGGAATGAGGGTTAGAAGAAAATGTGAAGACTACGAAATAAACAATTCTCTTGAAGTTTTTTTTTTATTGTTGTTTAAGTTTTTGCATGATTGTTTTCTTTTATTATTTTCTCCCTAGTAAGTGAAGCAGAGAAATGAAACAATAGCTAGAGGAGAATAAGAAGAATGTGGAGTGAGGGGTGTTTGTTTTATAATATGGAAAGATACAGCCTGTTTTTAAGACTGTAGAACAGATTATTTAGAGAGGAAATGGATGAGTCAGGGGAAGTGAATGTTGTCAGAGCTTTAGTAGGAAGAAAGAATAGAGACTTGTCTTAGGGGCATAATTGACTCATCCATTAAAGGAAGAAGGACAGAGCTTATGGGTATAAATGAAAGTACTACTTGAGATTTAGTGGAGTGAGAATTTAGAAGCTATCTTTAGGTCAAATAAGGGGATTAGATTCCAAATGTCTCGTTCCCTTTTCTCTCCTGAGAGTGAAGATGAGAAGAGCTCATTTGGTCTGGTTGGAAGAATGAATCAACCAGAGAAAGCTAAAGGACCAGAAAGAGCAACCGTGTTATTTACAATCATGAAATTAATGTGAGTGAGACCAGTCTGGATGGCTGTGTGTCCTTTTACAACTATGTTTACATGTGAGAATTCACATGTTAAATAGGCAGATAATTGGATTTAAATACAGAGGTGTTTTTGACAAGTGTGTTAAAAAAACTGAGGGTAGTACAAGGGATCTATACAAGAGAGTGATTATGACAATAGGCATCACATCTGAAACAAAAGAAGAAGAAGGGCGCCTGGGTGGCTCAGCTGGTTAAGCATCCAACTTTAGCTCAGGTCATGAACTCACAGTTTGTAAGTTCGAGCCCTGTCATGTGCTCTGTGGTGACAGCACAGAGCCTGGTGCCAGCTTCAGATTCTGTGTCTCCCTCTTTCTCTATGCCCCTTCCCTGCTTGTGCTCTGTCTCTCTCTGTCTCTCAAAAATAAATAAACATTAAAATAAAAAAAATAATAAAAAATAAAACAAGTGAAGAGGGTATGAGGATGGAGTAGTGTCATGGTTTAATCATTGGATTGGAGCTCCGAAGAGAAGAACCTTTGAGAAATGGCTAGTTTAAAAGATAAGAGGGAAGTGGTCAAAGGGAAGGAGGTTTTCCATCAAACTATGAAGAGGATGAAGACTTTCTCCATGACAAATTTCTGTGTATGATTATGTTACTGAACAGATAGGGTAAGGAACAAAATCATTGGAGCAGAGGATGGCTAGAGTCTGAGGGGCTAGGATATTAGAAAGATTATCTCTGTGGATATTGAAATCATCAAGAATTTAATTTGGTATAATGGTAGAGAGAGACAGAGAAAAAGTGAACCTAATGCTAAAATTTTAAGTCATTGGGCAGGGTTGGATGGATGGCCTAGAGTTCCCAAGTAATTACAGAAAGGGGATCAAAGTTCATAGCCTTTTAAAAATTATCTTTTAAGAAACATAAATAAAATGAAAGTTAGAAGCAGATATTTGTAACAAATATCACAAAGTATATGATGAAATGATGAAAGTAATATATAAAGGACCTACAAACCAGCAGGAAAACATTAAATCTAATTATTAAAATAAGCAGATTTAAACAAATACAGCAAAATGTTGGATTGTGAGTAACTTGTTCTGTGAGTATTCTGCAAGACAAATGAACATTTCTCATAAATTTTAACTTGATAAACGAGCGATATCTTGGAATACAAATAGTTCATGACGCTGAACATTACATGATCACAACTGAGCCAGTTGTTCTCTCTCTCTCTCTCTCTCTCTCTCTCTCTCACTGTGGAATTGTGGGTGATCGTCTCCCATGCTCAGATGCTTGGTCTCAGCCTGCAGTATATGGCAGAAATCAGTGATTTATCAGAATGTTGGAAGATGCCCGCAACTGGCACTAGTGTATTTTTTGTCACTTCAAAGCATCTGTGGACAGTCCTTGGCTTCTCCATACAAGAGTCAGCTTAGGGATGCTTTGCAGGCCGCCTGCAGATATAGACCCTTTCCTCTGCTGCCTTATTGCCCATTACATTAAATACAGTCTATGAAAAGAGTTTATTAATACTGTACTGTAGTCAACATCATGCGAGTGTATACAATGGCCCCTGTGCAACAAACAATTCCATTGAGCCAGTAGATAGCAGTGATTATGCTAGTGATAGAGAAAGTCGTCCTATGCAAGAACCCTCCGCTCTTGTCTCCCGCACACCATCCATGGAGGTTTTAAAAAATAAATGTAGGTTTATTTGTTTATTTTTTTAATTTCATATTGTCTTTATTTTGTATTATATAAGAGTATTACAATCATTTTATATGAATATTTTGGGGTTGTGGAATGAATCATATGAGTTTCCATGATTTCTTATGGGGAAATTCACTTTGATACACAAATGCTTTGGATTACAAGCATGTTTCTGGAATGAATTATGCTTGCAAACCAAGGTTTTACTCTACTTCAAAGAATCAGTATACATCAGTAATAATTATATGAGAGAAATGCCTCACTTGAAATCAGATAAAATAAACATTGTTAGTTATAAAATTACCTAAACATTTAAAATGATAATTCTCAACAATTTCCCAGGGCCATTGAAATGGACACAATTTTTTGAGGTTGTCCCTTGTATAACATTTTGAAAATCAATTTTGTAATATAGAGCAAAAACCTTACATATGTTCATGACTATTGCCCTATCTCCAATAATGTCTCCTAAATGTCTCATCAAAACAAAAACAAAAGTGGTTCAGACAAATATTTGTGTTCAGATGTATTCTTTTAGGAATTCTTTACAATGCAGGAATAATTGGAAATAATATGAATGCTCAGAGATGGTCATGCCAGAAGGAATCCTTGTTTTATGAATTTACTCTTGAGGCTTCTAAAGTTAGAGAAAACAAAATGTGACCATACAGTTTTACTGTTATGCATTGTGGAATTCCTTGTTAAGTCAACCATGAAGAAGAAAGTGCAGTAAAGAGACATGCAAATCACATTTCCCCGGCCCATTTTCCTGGGGAGGGACTTGTGTCTGTATAATCTATTGGTTGATTTATTCATACCTGAATACCGCCTTAGTACTTTCACTGACCTGCTCTAATTTTAAAATCTTTGTGCTTCTCTAAGTCCTTCATCTAGGGTAGAATAGTACAATGCACCAAAAATTCATCAAGAATGCTTATTACTGAAGGCCATGGTTGAAAAATTAACTAGTGGCTCTCATAAAGCCAAGTTAGTTAGGAGAGTGCACTTGGAACTTGTTCAATATAAATTATTTTAACATATACTACAAATAGTGGAATTCTACATATGGCTATGAGCAGATCATGGAAGTTTATAGTTTCACTTTTGAAAATGTTATAATATTAAACAATACTACAGTCCACAGACATTTATTAGTTGTTCTGAATCTGGTACATAATCTATAACCTGTTACCTTGACTTCGATTTCGGGATTTCCAAAAGACAGATGACATAGTGGTTTGTTTTTTTTTTTTCATGCTACTTATTTTTAACATCAAGGATATTCTACACTGATCACTTAATGATTCTGAAGTTGCTACAGTTATTGCAGTACAAGGAAACTCTGGTTTAATTTGCAAAGAAGAAGGAAATAAACAATAGGCATTTCATTACCCAAAATTTCCATAACCTTTTATAATCATTTAAGCCATATCAAACTATCTACTCATGAAAACTTAGAATAAGATGTATATTTGATACACCAAAATGTTAATTGTCCTAATTAAAAGTTTTAAGTTTTTATTATTAAATGGCAGCATTTTCTTTTATCAGATGTGCTTTGATACAAATTTATTCCTTCCTCCATATTTGCTGTGGAATACTTTCTATTGTAGTGCTGTCCCGTATGCTGGGCAGAAGGAGGTTAATGCAAAGCTTTCCACTTGTGCCAAGAGTTCATGGTCTAATTGGGGAGGCTCTAAAATATTTTGCTGGAAGCCACTCATAAAAGGGCCGCATCTGGGGCTATCAATCCATTAAAATGAAAGGCTTACAAATACTGCAGAGTATATTTTCACCCATCATTATGACAGATACTAAATGAAATAAAGACCACAACCTGTCTTGAGGATTCAAAGTCCATCTGTCTAACGGTGGCAGGTTTTATTCCTCTCATTATTTAATACTGCAGACTGATGAACCGGAGGGCCAAGTGCTGCCGGTTTTTTGGTGTCTTCTTGAACATGACTTTGCCATTCATTTTGAGCAGATCTGCGATTTTTCTTACATACTAGAAAATAATATTTTTTCTTCAGTCAGATTGATGTAGAGTATAGGCACCTGCTATGCTAACATGGCAGAGCTGCATTTTAAAAAATGTAACAATTATGAGAACATTTTAATTTCTGCCTGCTGAGGCTCCACTCTTGTTTTTTCCATCAGCTATTATAGATAAAAATTCTTGTCTTACTGGTTTTCTCCTGAATGCATTCTACAGGGCCAAATTGTACAATATTGAATGTGGAAGGGGTCTTAGAGGCTGAGCACTTGAATACTTTACTTCTTAGCAGAGGAATGAGGCTGCAAGCAGACGGGACTTGCTCAGGGCCGATCAGCTACTCACTGACGGTGCTGTGGGATTTGAGAGCAGCCACTGGGTTTTCAATCCACTGTGCAGTGTGTCAGACCTACTGTGTCATTAAAGTTCTGTCAGTGGATCAATTCTTTTTTTCTCTTCGAGTTGCTTGTCAGTATACGAGGTGTGTGTGTCTTTGTGTATATGTGTTTGTGTGTATGTGTATGTGCATGCATAGTATGTATTTACACATGTGTGAGCACACACACATACACACATAGACACAAATATGTATGTAGTTGTTTTGATGTCTTGCAAGATGCAGATGTACCTTGACTTTGAGAAAATATCTAGTCTATTTTCTAAAAAAAATAATAAATTGCTGCTATTTTGAAATGACTTGCATTTAATCTTGCCTGAAGGGCTTTAAATAAAGGGTAATGAATGACAGTGGTTCTGCGGGAGGAAATAGCCTAGTGGGACACATGAAAGAGTAGAACTAATCCCAGTTCCATTCATCATCATTATTCATGTTAATAAAATTTTCAGGTGATAACAAATTAGGATGGAAAGCAGACACAAATAAAGCCATTTCTATGTTGCAAAAAGTTAGATGAAATATCATATAATAATTTATTTTTTAAAATGTCTAAAATAAGGGAACAAATCATTTACTAATCAGAATAAGTAAATATCTTATTTTGTCCATGCTGAATATTAAGTTTTCAATAATGAAATATAACAATATAACTACCATAGTAGGCCCACAACAATTTTTCAAAAAGAAAAAAAGGGCTTAAATTAGAATACTAAGGGTCTGTTTCTCAAATCAGTAAACAGTGAATAATTAGAGTCCACATCATATTTTCAGTGTCTAAACACATATGCACATGCCCACATGAATACACATTTATGTGTATTTTTATTTTAATTTGAAAGGTAACCATTGTACATATAGAGTGCTTAACAATGGTGATTAAATACTTAGTATATTCAGAGAAAATTATCCAGAATATTAAGTAACACACCATAGCTTTACGCACAGGCTGCTGGCTGTTAAGATAGTCAATGTGTATTTGTATAACTTTACAGCCCACTGGGATTTTTATAAATATTGTATTGTTTGATCATCCCAACTGACCTATGAGATGTTTTGGCTGAACGTCACTGGAGTTAAGGGATTGTGTAGCTAGATAGTAATAGATACATGCACTCAGATCTTCTGTGTCTCATATTCTTTCCATGCATTAGTGTTTCTTAAAGTCTGCTCTTTGGACCAGCATAATCAACCTCTTCCAAACACTTCTGTAAAGTGAAAATTCTTGAATTCTCAGCCCACACTATGAGGGTGGCCTTTAGCCACCCATATGTTAAAAAGATTTCCAGTTGATTCTGACACTCTCAAGTCTGAGACTGTGTGTCATTAAATAATGAACCCAGTATCCAAATTCAGCCTACTCCCTTGGAGGAGCAGGTTGTGACACTGAAGATGAAAACAAATCCAATGTGAGATGCTCCAAATGTAATAGGTTCCAATAAAGGATCATTCCTCAGAAACAATATGACTTTGATTTTTCATCATTAGTCATCTGCAGCTTTCCTTACTTTCACATCAGAGGCCTCTTAGTATTTGGAAAACACATTCTCACCACTATAGCCATGCTTTCCAAATTAAAAATCAATACATACAATGTGAGGACAAAAGAAAAGCACTTTAGTTTTGTTTTTGTTTTTTGAAAGCACATGTATTAGTTTCCTCTTGCTGCTATAACACATTAACGAAACCTTAGTGGCTAAAACAGCACAGATTTATTCCCTTAGCTTCTTGGGTATTTGAAGTCTAAAATCAAGGTACCAGTGATTCCATGTTTCTGCTGGAGGGATAAGGGGAGAATCCATTCCCTCGTCTCTTTCAGCTTCTAAACTCAGCCTCCATCCCTTGGCTAGTGGCCTTTTCCCAAATCACTTGTTCTGTCATATCTCACATTGTCTACTACTAACTCTGATCTTCCTGCTTCCCTTCAATAAGGAGCTTTGTGATAATCCAGAATATCTCTCCATCTCAAGACCCTTAATTCACTACTCTCTGCAAAGTCTCTCTACCATGTAAGGTAAAATATTCAGATGTTCTAGAGATTGGAACATGGACATGTTGGGACAGAAAGCGAATTATTCAGTTTACCATACCAGGACAGATGTAGTTGATACGTTTTATTTGACAAAGATAATTCAGTACATATCTGAATGCGCTATGCCAGAGGCCATAGAAACAAACAAACAAAAGTGCTATAGACTTATGTATTATTGACCTCATGCTTGGATTAAATTGATCATTGAAATACAAAATGACA
The DNA here is from genome assembly GCF_006229205.1 of Suricata suricatta. NCBI lineage: Eukaryota > Metazoa > Chordata > Mammalia > Carnivora > Herpestidae > Suricata > Suricata suricatta. Next base: position 22,352,046 of record NC_043700.1, read on the forward strand.
AATAGATCTGTACCATTGAATTGGGGAGCACAGAAGGACATTTACTGTGGTACTGTCATTGTTTCTCTTCTAGTCTGTCTGTCTTGCTCACCTCTCAGGACTTTTGAGGCAGTCTCATTCCCTTCAATAATTTTGTGATCTCTGAGCAAAAAGAGACATACGCTAAACACTTGGTAAAATTTCATTAAATATCATTGAATATCAATGTAACATAGGATGAAATATTTCTAGGAAGAGTCATGAAAGTTTTGGTAAGTCAGAGAAATTTTCTGACTATCAATATTGGATTTGAAAGGTTTTTTTAAAGTAGACTTGCTGCTTTTTATTATAAAAAACATAGTGAAATGTGCCATGTTTTTAAGACTCAATCATTTGTATGAGACATATTATATCAAGGCAGATGGCAGCAAATAGACCCATAAAACCCAGAAGAGATAAACCTTGTATAATTAAGAAAGAAATGAATCAATTACTATGTCAATTGAAAGTAAAATTCTCAATATTAATTCTAACATCGATAGTTGAAAACTGCGGAGAAGTAATGCTGGATTATAGGTTGTAAACCTGAGTTCTAAAGTTGGTATTGTAATAAACATGTGAGCATATCTAAATAGAAGAATATTTCATTATTCTTCATTATTACACATTTATTCGGAGGAATATCAGATATCGATCAGTTCTAACTCCCTCAGATTTCACACTAGGAATCTAAAGGCCTATAGGTAATATGTAATCTGAATTATGTTTAAATGAATAAGTGAGAAAAAAAAAAAAACCTGACTTGTAGCAACCTTCCCAGTCAGATTAATGGCACAATCAAAACTCTATTGCATTAACAATTTTTTAAGTTTGACTGTCTTTTGTCAGATGATATGATGGCAATAACAATATTTAGACAGCAGCTTTTATTGCCCCTTTGCAGACCATTGTTCCAATAACTGTTTAGTAGTGCTGGCATCATAGGAAGAAAATTGTATACCTCAGCTGCTGTCCTCCCTGTGGCTGTAATGAAGTCCCTGTAGTCATCTAATTGTATCGACTTAGCAAGAAAGTGGAATTATAATTGACAATATAAAGCCAAGCAAATTGCACTATCACAAGAGACGTGCTGACTTAAGCCCCATTGACATGAATGTCAAAAGCACTTTTTTAATGGCTGAAGTTTGCTTTCTTTAAATTATTTAGCTTTTGAACATTAAAATGATACAGGAAACAATGTTTTGAGTTAAAAACTTTGAATTTTATTCCTCACTGCTCTACTTCTGGAGTGAAATGCTTTAGAGAAATGTTGATGGACTTTATCAATATCCATTTATACTGACATCTTCCAAGATCCATAAAGTATGAGTTCAAGGATAAAAAGTAATCGTCGAAATGCTTGCATCACAGACTCTGATTCTATTTCGTGTATTGTTTCCCTTTGGGAGAGAATAAATCTTGTCTCGATTCTGAATATATTCTATATATATTTTGCACTTTTAAAGTTAAGCTTATATACTTGAATTAATAGCTATGCTGGAATACAGAAAAGCTCAGATATCAGCATTATGATATGAAATAGAAGAGTAACATATCAAGTAGTTTACCTAAGGGGAGCATGGATTATTAAAGTTAGGGATTTTGGTAAAACATAATGTTTACTTTGAATGTATAGCTGGTTTTGCAATCCTCAGGGGAGTTAGAGAAATAACTAAAGCTTGTAAAAAACAGGGGGACCATAACCATAGAGTTACAATTTGATAGGGGTTTCTTTGATATTATGAAAATAATTATAGTCTTTTTATTTAGTTAGTTATTTTCATATAGAGAGAAAACATGCATTAGTTTAATAGGACAGGAAAATGTTAAGATGACTTTGGTCTATAGTTACTATTTCTTATTTACTATTGCACAACTTTGAATAAATCTCTTGAATCTTAATCTGGAAATAGTGATGTCACAATGTTTGTGAAAAGTACCATAGTGTTATGTAAAACATGTGTGTTGTGTCTGTATGGAGTTCTCTCTTCAAAGAGAACAGACTACTGACCAGGAGATTTTAATGGTTCCACTATGTGTTCTGTTTTCACACACAGAAACAAATACTTTAAAACAAACTATAGTTCACTATTTCAGTTATGAAAATAATAGAAAAAAATAAAAGTAGGATAAAGAATGAATTAAAAATTCTCATTTTAAAGATCCATGTAATGTTGAATAAACTGATAATTTTTTTATCTACTTAGTAATTCTTCATAGTGCACATTACAGTGCTATGCACATAATGAAACATGGAAAACAGTATCTCCTGACCAATTAAAATTTATCCCTTACATCTTGTAGGAAACCCATCCTGATTTTCTAGAACAGTAGCAATTTTTCTCTCTTTTTAACTCTATCATTTTTCTTGATCTCTCGTTTGCAGATTAAGGAAATGATTACTTCTCATCCTATTATTATTCTTGGTCATTTAGTAAACTTTGTCCTACTAGAGGTTAGTGAATTGATTCTTCTTGGATTCTAGGAATGCATAACATAAGATACTCATTGAGTGAAATAGAAATATGGAAATATTCAATTCTTATGTGGTAGTACATTTTTATCAAAGAGGTTCCTAATATATTAGGGAAAGCAGTTTTTTCTACAGTCCACACATGAAGTTGTCAACTCCAGTGACCAGTGAGATGGAGATTCTAAGTATCATATAGCTCTTATGTCTAGATGATTGTAATCCCAAGTGTCAAAAAGGAATACCACACTAGAACATTGGTTTTAAATTATATCAGGGCCAAATCCAGTTGGGCAAATTGTGGAAGTTTTCTTCCTTGCCTCAGTTTCCACATATATAAAATGAGGGGGTTGGATAATTTATTTCAAAATTTATCCATGTATATGTATATATCCAAATATGTAGATAGATAGATACCTATATATAATCTTTGTGCATATTCCTATAGAATAGACTATACTGTATACTTCTTTTGCTCTAGTCTCTTAGGAACATTTATAATTATGCTTAGTTAGAACTTCTACCTGTACTGCAAATTTAAATCAAATAATAGTACTATGCATAATAATATCTATTAAGGTTTTAGAATTAGTTTTACCTCCTCAATTTTATAAATAAAATTTGGAGAAAAAATTTGAAGTTTAAAGAGATCAAGGGATTTACACAAGATTTCTCTGTGAAAACTGGCCAAGCCAGTCTTGGTGAAACTCCGCTTTGTCTATGTGATATTATTATACGGTTTTATCTTTTGACATTATTTATAATTTAAATACACACACACACACACACACACACACACACACACACACACACACTGCATGCACACATCCCGTATATAATTCACAATATTATCATCCAATTTTCTAAACATCCTTGTTTAATTCCAGGAGCCACAAAGATTTGATTCATAAAGTAGTCTATAAAATTGACAGGATAGCAGTGGATATGACTTTGAGTCTCTTACAACATAACCAGTAAATTTATTTGTAACACAATAACTTTAGGAAATCCAAAGAGCAATACTACTTCCCAGATTATTTTAATATTGCTATTTTAGTCAGGTAGAAAAGAATTTTTGTCAATTGTATTGACTTACGGATTAAGGATTCAACATGGTCTAACAATCAGTGACTAAGACAATGACAAGTAGAGATGAAGGACAAGCTAGGCTTCCTACTGGATTGGGTGCACCTTGCACACATTCTATTGCTAGCTACAAGATCTAAGATACACTGTCATAATATTGTCACTCTGTGACTAATTAAAATGACAGTTAAAATTAAGAAAAAATATAAACAAATTGTAGGCATCTATTAGAAAGGAGTTGTTTCAACAGTACAAAGTAGCTGAAAGTCTACTCTTGTAATTGTAGAAGTATAACCGATGAGCTGCCGGTTTGATATTTTGAAAGTCTGCACTTGCAAACTGAGCACAGATTGCTTTAGACTTTCTTCTTATATAGTTTATTGTTCCTTCTTTCTGTTTTATTAACTCCAAACACATATGCCGGTGATTTTTATCATACTCATTGCATATATTCTGCAATGTTTTCTGTTCTCTTTTTTTTGGTTATGAAATACTTTTTTTAAAGGCCATGACATTTGAAAGAAAATCTTCCTGTACCCTCTGTTAAAGTTTGATTTGAACTCCATTATCATTTGGTATTCCTTTGTAAGTCTCATATGAAATGGGGATAATATATATGCAACACAAGTGTTATGTTTAATAGATTGTGTATACGAAGTCTTTAATGCTAACACCTAGTTTTAAGAAATGCTTTCTCAATTTTAACAAAAAGAAAAAGAAAAATCAAAGGTGTTTTGTGTTTTTTTTTTTTTAAGAATTAGGCAATGATGGGAGCACTGGGTGCTCAGTCAGTTAAGCAACCAACTCTTGATGTTGGCTCAGATCATAGTGTCATAGTCATGGGATGGAGCCTGGTGAAGGGCTATGTGCTGAGCCCAGAGCCTGCTTAAGATTCTCTCTCTCTTTGTCTCTCTGTTCCTCCCCTACTTCCAAGCTCTCTCTCTCTCCCCCTCAAAAAAAATAAAAATAAAAAAACAAGAATTAAGCAAGGATAATTTATAGAAAATGTGATCTTCTAAACTGTGTATTTTAATAAACTTATTCTGCATGGTATAAAGCTAAGACCTTGTATCATTTGTAATTTAAGCAAGAAATCATCATCAAATAACTGTCTAGTCAGAATTTTCTATTTTCATTATCTCCTATCTTAATAACATTTGATAAAATTGGATCTACAAGGAAATATGAAAAATTATTTAGACATAATATTATACATAGTGTTTAAAATAGAAATACTTAACAATAAATTACAATAATAACTTTTGTAATACAATTGTATGCCATATTGATGATCACCATCACTAGACTTTCAGAGGGAATTAGCTATAAAGCAAACAGCTTTGCTTTGCCTAACAACAAACACATCAGTTTGTGTTTATGTGAACTTATTGAGATTTTGTTGTTTGAGAAAAATTGAATAAAAGCCACCCTATGGTCAATTTTACTATTTCATGTTTGGTTGGCTGAAGTTCTTTTTTAGGAATCCTTGTGGTTTGCTAATATATAGGATGGACAGCCATATGAATCCTTTGCTTTTTTTTTCTTCCTTTTGCATTCAATTCTATAATCTGACAGTTAATATTTTAATTAAACTTTAAATATCAATTATCAAGAAAAAATATGCACTTTGTGTCTATTGAACTAATCTATCATTAATTCCAATAATCGTTATATTTTCAAGTTTGGAGAATGTACCTTCTATGTTTTATCATAAAAGATTAACCTTTAGGGTGAGAATAAATCTTTACAGACTATTAAAATACTCTAGGGGTGCTTGGACGGCTCAGTCAAACTTCCGACTTTGGCTCAAATATCAAGGTTTGTGAGTTCAAGCCTGTACTGACAGCTCGGAGCTTGGAACCTGTTTATTATGCTTTGTCTCCCCGTCTCTCTCTGACCCTCCCCCACTTGAACTTTGTCTCTCTGTCGTTTCTTAAAAATAAATAAATGTTAAAATACTCTAAAAGTTTTTGTTTGTTTTGCCTTGGTCCCCTGTCCATTCTCTTAACAATTATGAATATTACAACCTTTGGGGGATATAATCTGCATAATAAAGGAATCATAATGTATTATAATACAATAGTCCACAGTAAAAATATCAAAAAATAGCCAGGAGACTAGGAATTAACTCTCCATTTTCAGTACTTCAAAGGCAAAACACAATTAGATATTTTAAAGTTTTATTCCTTCAAAAATTGTGTTGAATATCTGTGAAGGTACAGCTAAGTTTTTAAGATGAATAATGCTAATATAAATACAAACACACATACTCTGAGGTTTTTGTATTTGAATGGAGAAGACAATTACATAAACCAAAGAATGTTTGATTTCTTTTTTGAAATGTACATTATATGCTTAAGTTAAATTTTCCTAACATTTTTCTTGTTATCATAAACAGAACTAAAATTTACTGGTAGAAATTATCTAAATTCAGGGTATCACTTAAGTTTTGACCTTTCAAATATACTTTCATATTTATTATGTGACCTTTAAGTGTTCTCACCTTATAACTCGAGTGAGTTAGAATTTCTCTATTTTCTGTAGCTCACAGTGGTGGAAAGAACCTGTGCTCAAGATTTATGCAAACTTAGTTTTTAGTTCAAATCTTATAATTTGCTTGTCAAATGACTTTGAGTAAATTCTCTAACCTCATTTAATCTGTTTCTTTATGTAAAAGTGAGCATAATAGTAACCAGTTACTATGATCATGAAATGAATATTGCACATGAAATTGCCTAATCCAATCTCTACCATAGAATGTGTGTTTAATAACTGTTTGCCTACCTGCTTTTTCCATTTTTCTTTTTATATATTATGGAATTCTACTATATTCTTGACACTGTTCTAGGTACTGTGAAAAACATAAATTTGACATGGTTTTGGTCCTGAAGAAATAACTTTTATTTTCACTTTTCCTATCTTTACTTAAAATCAGTTCACTTCATCACCTAATGATTTGCAATTATCTTGTTTTCATATAGCACTGTTTCTCATCTGTCCTCCTGTTCCTTTTCCTCATGTTAATGGTCATTATACATTAATGTATTATTTTTATCATAAAATTAAACTTATTGCCTAACTATACATTCTTCAAAATTTAACCCAAGTCCGTATCATAAAAATAAATGTATACTAATTTTCAACCCACTTCCCACACACTGGTCACTTGCATATTTCAGCTTCCTTGACTTTCTCATGTTGTCTGGGCTTTTGGTCTCCTGCAGATCATATTGGGACTCCTCCCAACCGTCTGTTCAAATCCCAATGTCATTTCTAACCAGTCTCCCTCAACAAATCTAACACCTGATTGTTCTTCCCACTTCTGCCACATAAATATATAGGCCCTGTTGTCCACACTGGGACTAAATCTGCACTTCATATTAAAATTTAAATATTCAAATGGATTGTGAACTCCTTAAAAGAACGGATAGGCTTTCTAGTCTTGCATTCCTAATGGTTAAAAAAAAGGGGGTGCTCAGGAAAATAACCCAATGCATTGTTATAGTTAATACCCTGCCTGTTACAGAAATATTTTAGGAAATTTTTATGTATACATACCTTAACATAGAAAAATAAAGTTGTTAAAAGGAAGGAAAAAGAAGTCCTAGATAAATTAAGCTACATTTTTTAACTAATTGATACAGATTAGAATTTATAATTATTTTGGCTAGAAAATTATATGTAATTATTTTAGATATGAATTATTTTGGAAGGAAAGCTAGAGAACATGGAGAAGATTGCTGAATATAGATGATAGGCATGTTTAGTGATTAAAATTTAACATTTTTCTTCTCTTAAATATTAAGGACAAATTAATCACAAAAGATTTTTCATGACTTTCAGGAAAGTTTTATCTGAAATAAAAGACCTCAAATATATGATTATATATTATTTTAAGTGTACATGTGTTTGTGTATATGAAAGAATGTATATACTTTTATAATAATATATGAAAAGCAAAATCTAATTAATTGAAGGATTTTTTAAGTAGTCTAGCTTTGCTTTTGTTCACTAATTTCCATTTGTTTCTTAAGATCTTCAATTAAAAAAAATCTGTGCTTCCCTCTCTCTCTGACCCTCCCTGCTCACGCTGTCTCTCTCTCTCTTTCAAAAATAAATAAAACATTAAAAAAAAAGATCTTCATCCCTCTTTAGAGTGCCCTTGCATAACTGACAGGTTGGAAAATTGTAGGACATGTTTTGCTTTTTGTCTTTCTTTAATAAAGAATGGTAACTCTTGGTGTAGTATTAGGACTGTGAAGTTACATTACTCAGAACAGGAGTGATTCTGTTTTGTCTGTGGAAAAAGTAGTGCAATTCATTCTATGTTTTTATCCATGAGTCTATTGCCTCATGCTGTGAGCATTGGAAGTTTATTACATACTTGAACTCTAGTATATTTAGTTAATAATGCACAGAGTACTTTAAAAAATTAGTAAAAAATATATGAAATAACTCATTTCCTGGACTTGAAATTTTCCTCTTTTAGAAGAGAGTATCTCAGAGTATGTATGTTGGTATGGTACAGTGCATATGATTCTCACAAAAGGAATTTACTTTTAAATTACAGTGTTAATGCTCAATTTATTACTTCTTCAAAAGAGAGAAAGGGTGGGAGCAAGTGGGTGGCTCACTCGGTTCAGTGCCCAACTCTTGATTTCAGCTCAGGTCATAATCTCATGGTTCATGAGACTGACCCCAGCTTCGGGTCCGCACTGGCAGCGGGGAAGCCTCCTTGGCAGTCTTGCTCTCTCCCTCTTTCTCTGCCCTTCCCCCATTTGCATCCTCTCCCTCTCTCAAAATAAACATTTTTTAAAAAGAGAAAGGGTGCTAAAAATGAGCATATTGTGCTTGAGTGAGCCATCCTCCTACACTGTAATCAATCACTGTTTCTTCCCCAAAGCCTAGGAGAAGCCCTTTCATCTACATCCCCCAGCAGCTACTATAAATTGATCAGAATGGGCCCATGTGAGGTAACCAATTCGCCATTCCTTCATTAAACATCTCTTACAGCTTTTTTAAGCAAACTTTTTTTGTGAACAATAAAGATAATTATTTACCAATAAATTTATCCACAAATTTTAAACATTATATTATTTTATTGTAATCCATTTAGTGACAAATGTAACTTTGCGCTCTGAGAAATCAGCTTGCGCTACCTTTTTTTTTTTTCTGTGTAAATATGATCCTCTTTCATGCCACTGCGTTGGGACCTGCCAAATGTCCGTGGCTAGATCTGCTATTAACATTATTGGCCTCCTCTTGTAGGTTAGGAATTTCTTTTTTCTTGATGCTTTCAGGAATCTTTCTTTATCTCTACGTTTTGCAAATTTACTAAGATGTGTGTTGGTGTTGGCCTGCTTTTGTTGATTTTGTTGATCTTGGTGCTTCCTGGATTTGATGTCTGTTTACTTCCGCAGATGAGGGAAATTTAATCTTCTTTCTACTGCCATTTATTTGTCAGTTTATTTATATATTTATTAACTTATACTACCATTATCCTCTAAATGTTTCCATTAAGGGTTTTCTTCAAATAATTATCATGAGAATGATTTTAATACGCTGATAGGCTTGCAATTTCTTATTTCTAGATTAATCTTCAGTGTCTTTCTATTATAAGGGCTCTTCCATTAACTTCTTTAAACTTCAATAGTGGTTGTCTTCAAACTTGTTCAGATAAGTGAAAAATTATAATTGAAATTCACCTTTAATTGGAAGACCTGTTCTAGTATTGGTATTTAAAAGCATTTTGATGGGTTAGATAAGATTTCTGTTTTTGACAATTATTCTTTTCATAAAGTGTATCCATTTTCCTCTTTGCCTGTTCCGGTCTTCGCTTCCCACACGTTACTGAGCACTGTGTATTTGTGATTTCTGATGAGGTCTGCTCTTTCCCAGGACCTTTGCTTCATACTGTCTTTGTGTTGCGTGTTAGTAAAACGTGCTATGCGGGAGTCAGTCTTCATCCGTACAGACATGCAGTGCTTCATAACGTCTCATGGTTGCCTGCGCCTTACATCACTTCACCACCACAGGGCTCAGTGGAGCAGAAATACTCACCTTAAACCCACTGTCTGGCATACATAAAATCTGCTTAGGTTCAGAGAAACTTGTAGGGATTTTTCAAGTCGTTTATCCACCTAGATGCAGAACTGTAGCTAAACTACACCTGTAGAAAGGAAACCCTAGCCTACAGTATAAAATCCTACAGTATAAAAATCCATGCATTTACTGTATTATCCTCTGCTACTCTCATCACTCCCTAAGTTTCAACTCATTTCCTTTGTCCACTAGTCACACTACCTCAGAAACAGAACACAGTGAGGCAATTGAGCAAAACTGAGTATATAGGATATGAAGGAAATCAATAAGTGATTGGTAGAAATCAATTGTTCTCAGAAAACTGCATATTCTTATAGTCCTGTATTTCATGTGATTTCCCCTAAGTTTCACTAACCTTAATACTGTAAAAAAGCTGTGAAATACTTCATTTTATACCCACTGCAAGAGTTTCATACTATGCCTTTTTAAAAAAATGTGTCAGACAGAATTCCCAACAGAGTGTTAAGGTCATGGGGCTTGAAACATTGGCTCGGCATGGAGTAGGAAAAGAAGAATGAGGGATGCCTGGGTGGCTTAGTTGATTAAGCATCTGACTTCAGCTCAGGTCATGATCTCACGGTCCCTGAGTTCAAGCCCTCCACGTCAGGCTCTGTGTGGACAGCTCAGAGCCTGGAACTTGCTTCAGACACTGTGTCTCCCCATCCCTCTCTCTCTTTGCCCCTTCCCCACTTATGCTCTATCCCTCTCTCTTTCCCTCTCTCCCAAAAATAAATGAACATTAAAAATTTTTTTAAAAAAGGAAAAGAAGAATGAGAACATGCATTTTTGATCATTTAATGCATGTACCATCCAAGTTTCATTTTTTTAATGCCTAAACATATTTATACACATTTACTATTTTGTATTTCTATGGGGGTAGTTCATTTAGTAAGGCATTGTACACTTGAGATGACTTTGGTAACATTGGTTATTGACATTTTAGCTAATAGCGTATAAATAAAAGATGATGAGTTGGCCTCGTTTCTAAATATTTCCCTTGCTCTTCCCATTGCCCAGGAGCAAACCAAAATTAATTATTTAAATGTTTTCTATGAACTTGCTATGTGTAAATAATGATACTGCTAGAGGAGGGAATAAAGGCAAAGATCATTTAATTGTTGGTATTAAATCTAGGAAACTTTTTCAAATTGTAAAGAAGTTATCTTTTCTATATATTAAAGCAAGTGATAGAGTAAGAAAAAGGTTCATGTGAAAATGTTCAACAATAAAAATTAGTCTAATAGTAATAAATTCACAAATGGAATATTATTTAGTAAAGATTAAGCTTTGCATATTTGAATACAGACAAAGTCTTAATAAATATGCTAAACCCTTATAAACTCCAAATTTTCTTTTGTGGGCTAATAATGAATCAAAATTTTATTCAATATTATTCATGAGTCTCTTTTGAATAAATTTGTCAAAATCGAATCATCTACCTTCTTATTCATTATTGAATTTACCAAAATGGACCTCATATGTCTCCAAGAATTCATCAACCATATTAAGATTTATGCATATTAATTTTAACTCTAAATTATATTCACTTTCTCTAAGTTTCCCAATCTGTTTTTGAGTGAAGTAATAATATGCAATCACCACTGCAAATTTTGTTAGGATAATTCTATTTTGTTCTTTTCTCTCATGCCTAGAGAAAACGTGACACTACATTTTAGCTAGGCCCCAAACCCTAGGGGTCCTGGCAAAGGGGTCAGGCGGAATGGTGTGCAGGCTCTGTGGCTGGCTACTCTGCTGATAACTGGTGGGCAAGGGAGTGCCCCTCTCCAATCCTGGCAGGCGCCAGAGGTCTAGGTATGGCTGGGGAAAGGGTTCGAGAAGGTAGTGACTCAGTGGAACTTCATACCTAGCTGTTACCTACTGATATAAATTAGGTTTACTTGTCATCAGTCCCGTACCATTTCTCTGTCACCATATCTACACATATTTTTCAAAGATGTATATTGCTTCTCCCAATCCCACTCAAATTCAATAAAATAGGTATCAGTGTTTAAGGTGTAGTATCAGTAAGGAAAGGAAGGTATGCAAGGATCATGAAATTCTTTCATAATTTGCCAGTCCCCTTTTGTGCTGTATAGTTTACTTTAGTGCATATCAAGGTCATTCTGCTGAAAACTGAAACAGAAGGGTAAAAATTACTAACTCATAGAAACAGAGAATAAAGGTGGTTGCTAGGGACCGAGAGAGGGTGTAATATGGAGAGGTTGGTAAAAGGGTACACGTTTTCAGCTATAAGATGAATAAGATCTGAGGATCTAATGTAAAATGTGGTGAATATAGTTGATTACACTATACTGTACAGTTGAAATATGCAAGAGAGTAGTATTTACATTTTCTCACTGAAAAAGAATACACACACACACACACACACGAAATGATATGGTTGTGTGGATGTGTAATTAACTAGATGGGAGAAAATCCTTTTTGCAATGTGTACATGTATACCAATCACTATGATGAACAATGAATATCTTACAATTTTATATGTCAATTATAGCTCAGTGAAGCAGGGATTTTTTTAATCACATGTTTTTAATGGATTTTCTCACTTATTCAGTGAGTATTTTTAAATATTTACATGGGTCAGGCACACTTTGGTCCTAGAAATAAGTAAGTGAGTAGAATATGATCATTAAATAAAACAGGGCCTAGCTGACTATACAGGATATGTAGAATTTTACCCTATTTGTGAAATTCAGAAAACCATTTTGTATTATTTTATTGTAGGTAGATTGGAAAGCTCAGTGTTGAACATCATTTCAATTTATTGTTGAGAATGGTATGTTTATTTTATTTCCTATTTTAATGTTTATACAACAGTTGTGGAGTTAAATTAATCATAGTAAAGGTAGGATCAAGAAAAAATAAAAAATATATATAGTTATCTATCTAGTCCTTATTTAAATGTTTATTTTGACAGTTGGAAGTCTTAAGAAATAAATGTATGATTTCAATTTGAAACTTCATTTTTTAAGCACTACTTGAGATTGTCAATATGGTTAAATCCGAAATATGTTAATGCTATTTTCCTAGGGTATTTTATAATGATGCATCTTTAAATGAATTCTCACATGAGTAGTCTAATGAGTATGAATGATGCATCATACCCCACCCTTCACTCTCCTTCTTACATTGAGAGGAGTGCATTTCTGTCTTATTTGTATCAGCACACTCAGAAAAATGAATGATGAGTTATGTGTTGAACCAACACCATGCTCGTGGTGTGTGCATCTGCTCATGTTCAGGACACAAAACTTCCACTGAAGTTGGATGAGTGTATCTGAGGAAATTGCACTGATCTCTGTCTTATTGCTCTGTATATTTGTTAAATCAAAAAAAAAAGATTGTAAAGCACAGTTGCATGAAAGCATGCCTATGGCTTTAAACAAGGGTCTTCAGGTCACTGTTTCCAGGAGACTGTCTGCTCGAATGCATCTCATGGACCATAAAGTTTCTAAGAAAAATTTAGTTCAAGTTCAGTGTTGCCACTTTTTATATGTCTAGATGAATAATAAGCATTCCACTCCTAAAAATTACCTTGGCCACCTTCTCCTTAAATCTTACTGTATCCTCCCTCATTACTCAATACAGCTTTCCTTGTTGTACGCTCCCTGAGGCTTCCCTGCTCTGGTCTTGATTACAAATTTCAGTTTTCTCCTTTAAGAAAGCTGCACTCAGGATAGACTTTCTTCATGGTGCAATGGTGACAAATTTGACCTCCCACCATTTTTCTGTCATCCTGTTTTTCACTTTTTATTTGCCTAGTACATTTTCAACATATGGTCATGTACGGCTTAAAGCAAACCCAGGGATGATTTTCATCCATCTTGTCTAATGGGAAATTTTCTGGAGCACAGATCTTATGTCTAAGCTCATACATGGAGGGGGGGAGATTATAATGGTCCTGAAACACGCTTGTATGCTTCTTTGAAAGTTTTTTATAGTTTTATAGTTTTGCTGATTATGCATGTGAACATAACCTGTGTGTTTGTATGAATACATCTATATGTATATGTGATTGGGATGTTGTTTGTGTTTGTCATTTAACATTATATTTTTGTGATCTATGGAGGTTAATACATGTAGATCAATTTGTTTCACTCTGTCTGTTATTCTATCTTTAAATATACTGATCTTATATATGGATTTCTCTATTGATGGGCATTTATGACATTTTTAAATTTTTTAGTGTAAGAGGAACATCTTGTGAAAATGTTTTCTTCTTTAGAATTTCTGGGGTTTCTGTAGTGTATATAAGGGAAATTCTGGGGTAAAGAGCATGAACATCTTCAGTTGAACAGATACTTCTTAAATTCCAAAGTGAGGTATCAATTCTTACTCCCAATAGCAGTTTTTGAGAATCCCTATATTTTAGAGATGTCAGAAAACCATATTTTCCACAACTTGGTGTTCTCTAACTTCAAGTTAACCGCACATCTGGATCTATTTCTGGAATTTCTATTATATTTCAATGGTCTGTTGTTTTACCCAGAATTGGCACCAAGTTGAATATAGCTTTATAATAAATACCAATATCTGATAAGGTAAACACTGCTTTTACTCTTCCAAAAAAAGTTTATTTCTACCCATCACTCATTAATATGAATTTATTTCCATTTGAGACATAGAATAAGCTTAACAAAAATTAGAGAAACACTTCAGTGTCCTGATAAGGGTGCAATCATACTCTGAGAAAACAAAATTATTTTTTTATAAATATAACAGCAAAGTCTCTTTTATTTTTAAATAATCGTATCTATTTTCATCTACCATGTTTTTGATATGTTGGCTGTTAGGAAGTTATTTTCATATTTTTCTCTGCTGCTTGTTTCTTCAGAGATACTTTATAAGTTTTGCATTCCTGTTCCCTTGCCTTTTCTTTGTCTGAAATGCCGCCATTCTCACATTTTCTTCATTTCTTAAAAGCTTAAATGTTACATAAAGCCACCATCAAATTTCCGCAAAGAACCTGATATATTAGAGAGTGACATTCCCTCCATCAGATTCCTGGAACATCTATTCCTCAGATGGAACGTATCAAAAGTTCTTGGACCGCCCCTATTGGACCCCGAGCTCCCTGGGGCTTGAAAACCAGTGCCTCCTACTGTTCCCTACATGCATGCACGGATTCTCCATGTAAATTTCCTTACAGGCATCCAGTGTCTACTCATTTCCTCCAGTTTAAGGGATAGAGTTAGCCCAGTTAATTTGCAGAAAACCTAGTGAAACAATTCTTCTTTTCCTCACGGATGGTGTTTTCTAAACATTAGTCACTTCTCACAGGCTTCATGATTTTTTCCTGAATTCATATGCTACATATGCTGTACATTGAATATGATGTCTTAAATTGACTCACTATCTGTACTTACCTATTTTTAAAGAAATATTTAAACTGTTACAGTAAGTTGGAAACCAGTGTCACCTGCTGAAAGATATGGCCATTTTCTCCTGCCAGAAGATGACAGAAAAGGTGACTACAATAGCAGCAATGACAAAAAAAGGAGTCATTACATCTCAACTAGAGAGACACTATTGAGCTGAAAACACCTCTAATTCCTTTTTTCCCCCTACTTGGAAGGGGAGCTAGAAATTAGTAATGTGCCTGCTAACATAAAGAAGACTTTCTGATGCACTAAGAAAGCTTGGAAACAAATATAAACAAGAATAGAGTTCTGTTTATGTGAATCAAAGATTTTTTTTTTTAATTTATTTTTGAGAGACAGAGAGAGAGAGTACAAGCAGGGGAGGGTCAGAAAGAGAGGGAGACACAGAATCTGAAACAGGCTCCAGGCTCTGAGCTGTCAGCACAGAGACCCACGAACCGTGAGATCTGACCTGAGCCGAAGCGGGACGCTTAACCGACTGAGTCACCCAGGCGCAGCTCAAAGATGTTTCATGGCATGTTTCTTTACTCTCTGAAATGATTACACTTGCCTTTGAAGACAGTAGTAAATTTCACATTAGGAGATGCACTTTCGTTTACTTTATTGGTTTATGCGTGCTAAAGACAGTCTAGTATATATTTAAAGTATTTAAAATGTTTTACATGTAATAGGCATTTAGTAAATATTTGTTGGGGAAGTATTGTGATGCAGTTAAGGAAATAAAAACAGCAACAAAAAGCTTCCATAACAGTATGTAAACCTGAATCTAGAAATCAATGTTTTACTCATTGGTGGGACTTTGAGTCTGTTGACTTTTGGGTCCTTCAGATTATTAACTACTAAAATGGGACTTGTAAGATTGACTTTGATTGAGTTAATTCTGTTTGTGAATAAACAGGGTAACCTATGGAAGGGCTGACTCCCTGCTTGGCCCACAGGCAGCATAGGGTGTGACTGAGAAAATAAGTTCAGGGTTCAGAAGATGCTTCTTCTATAACTTGCCCTTACCAATTCTTGCCCCTATTAGCTCTTGGGGAAATTTCCTAAACTTTCTGGGCCTCATTTTCTTTACCTTATAAAAAAGGATAATAATAACAGCTTTCATTTCTGGGTTGCAGTTAGAATTAAGTGAATTAACTGGGCACTTGTGTTTGGCATATGATAATCTCTATGCTAACGTTTGCTGTTCATATTATTATTAATTTTCTTTCTTCGGAAAAGGAATCTTTTCTCATTTAGTTATAGAAAGTAATTTGGCAATTATGAAAAAAATAAATTGCTTCATTTTGCTCCCATTTTTAGATTAAATAGGAACACTTAGCCTTTTAGTTTAGGAAAACAGCCAAATGTAAACAGGGCATTAACGTATCTGATAAGGAGCACAAACGTACTGTTAAAGTGCAAAATTCTGCTGATGGCACTAAGAACATGCATTAATTTCACCTTAGTACTGTACCATGGAAGTAACATAGTGAATAACCACTTTGTAGTTCATCATTAAATCTGTATAATGTTTCAAATGAATTTTTAAAAAATGTTTTAACATTTATTTATTTATTTTTGAGAGAGAGACACACAGAGCATGAGTGGGAGAGGGTCACAGAGAGAGGGACACACAGAATCAGAAGCAGGTTCCAGGCTCTGAGCTGTCAGCACGGAGCCTGACACAGGGCTCGTACCCGCAAACCATGAGACCATGACCTGAGCTGAAGTCAGATGCTTAACCGCCTGAGCCACCAAGGCGCCCCATCAAATGAATTTTAACATGTGGATTTTTACTCATTCAAATAAAAATTTTAAAGTGTTTTAAATAATTAGGTGATATTTATTATTGCTTCTTTTCCTATCCATCCTAGCCTACCTTTTCTAAAGTATGTAGAATAAAAAATAAGTGATTAAACAAGTAAATAAAATATGAAGGATCACCTTGGCCATTAATATATTCAGTTATTCTTAGAACTAGCAATTGACATGCTTTTAAACAATTTTGTTTTGTATTCATCGAGTTAAACTCCCCATCCGTACTGTTTCTTGATTGTAAAATGGGTGTTTTCAAATCACTTAAATGCAATTTGCAAAGGTCAGTAATTTATAATATGGCCAAGGCCTTCTCAGATCATCAGGTTGAGGTCTAAATTAAGTATCCTAGTTTGGAATATCGCTCTGAAGATCTCTGAAGAAAATGAAGCTTAAAAAAATAATTTTGTGAAATGCAATCAGAAAACAGCTTATACATTGGGGGGAATCTGGAATCAAGTCTCTGTGCAAAGTTTGGAGAAAGCCCTGGTCGCCACACTGAGGAGACAGGGATGGGAACACAGCAGTGAGCTCTGGGCAGCTGGCTGGCTTCCTGCCCCAGGGACAGGTATTCCTAAGTGTAGGGGAGGAAAAATAATCTTCCATCTACTCTTCTGAGTTCTTGGCTGAGGCCTCTGTAATAAAGGACAGATTAACAACAACAACAGCAACAACGAAACCCAACAGGCAAAGTTTATTGACGTGTATGACTGATCTATACATAGGAGATAACCAGGGAAAAGTGAGTAACCCAAAAGGTGGCTTAGAATTCATACTTACATACCATTATAATAGGGGAAAGGGAGTGGAATATGGGCCTCTTAGAGGTCAGAAAATAATTTTGAAAAAGATGAATGGGCTCTTAGAAGAATAAATGAGAGGTGTGGTCATCAACTTCTGTTTTCCTTTTATGTTAGAAGAGTCCATCCTTCCTCCTTGCTGAGACTCCCAAGGAGAGAATTTATGACAAGGGGGTTTCTTAGGAGGATCTGTCTTTAGGTAAATGAGAGGAGTTCAGTGAAAGCCTCTCCCTGCATTTGCTCGCTTTCAAATGCCTAAGCTCGGTGTATCTACATGCTAAGGTGGCGTATTTTGCCATCCTTCATTGGAAAGAGTGAGTCCTTGGTTTGGTTACAGCAAAATTAATAAAACAAATAATCTTTTATTTTTTTATTGTTTAAATGTTTATCTTTATTACTGAGGGGGGTAGTGGGCCAGAGAGAGAGGGAGAGAGAGCAGGCTTCCATGTGGAGATCGAACTCACAAAATGTGACATCATGACCTGAGCCGAAATTGGATGCTTAACCAACTGAGCCAACCAGACACCCCCCAATAAATATTCTTTTAAATCATTTTCTTTTATACTTGTAAAAATAAGGATCAATCTTGTTATGCAAGGGAAGCATTTAGTTCCTTTCCTTTACTCCCTGTAAAATTATTTTGTTACTGCATAGGGAGCTATTTTTTTTCATCACTCTGTTTTACTTTTATTCGTTTCAAATATATTAAGCAATTGGAAGGATTTTTTTTTTCAATTCCAAATTACCAAGTGAAAAAAATGAAGGAAAAAAAAGCACAATTTTCAAAAGCTAGGAGGCAGAAGGGGTTGAAAGTTAAGTAGATTCTACAACATAGCCTCTCATGTTATTCAAATTACTATTTTTTTTCACTAGTTTTCTAAAAATAATGGGGTAATAAGTTATGTTTCCAAATTCCATAGTATCCATTTTTCATCATTTTGTGATTTTTAATAAGTAAAAGCAAAAAGCATTTTTCCATAAATTCTAAAATTATATAATTTTTTCATAGAAATATGTTCACTGGCATATGGTAGGGTAAGGAAGGAAGAGCTCTAAGAATCAATACATATTTCTATTTTAGATAAGTTACTATACATTGTGTTATTTAATCTTTACAATTCTTTTCAACGGTGGGTCAATTTACTGTCAATTTATAAATAAGGAAATAAATGACTCAAATTCATGTTTAGAGTGACATAAATAGTGTATGGCAAGAACATTGTCAAAAACTTAAAACTTCATGAATGTCATCCTCTGACCTGTTGAAGAACACAAACCTCAGAAATGAAAGAAGAAGAACAAATTCATTTCTCCAGATCTTTTTGAACATTTCTTCCGATCTTTTTGAACAGTATCCTTGGACAAATGGTGGCCACAGAATGTTTGTTCAGTAAATGCTTTGCACACCTATTTTTCTCCTTGAGTGAATTATAGCGGTAAACAGCTCAAAGTCCCTGTCATCCTAAGGCTTCTATTTTAGAAGAGGTTCCCAAACAAACAAACAAACAAACAACAGATGAGTATTTAATTTACTGCTAAGTGGAGAAAGGTTCTGTGAGGACAAATGGACCAGGGAGAGGGAAATAATGAAGATAGAGGGGTAAATTCTGCTATTTCATATGACATAGTTACAGAATGCCTGGCTCAGAAAAAAAAAATGAGATTGAATGGAAAACAAACTCCAGTGCCCTGTGGAACTCTCCCTCTCTTATTTCTCTGTCTTCGCTTCACATTCAGTCTCTCTGATCCCGCCCCCGCTGCTTGTCCCAGAATATGATAGTCAAGGTTTTTCCTCTCTGTCTGAAATGCAGTTACCGTGATGGAGACATAGCTGCCCTCTTCATGTCCTTGTGGACATTACTCAGTACTTGGGTTTCTGGGGTGTCTGAGTGGCTCAGTTTGAGCTTCCAACTCTTGATTTTGGCTCAGGTCATGATCTCACCATTCATGGGCTGGAGCCCCACTGGGGCTCTGCGCTGATGGATTCTCTTTCCCTCTCTTTCTGCCCCTCTCCTGCTCACACACTCTTTCTCTCTCTCTCAAAATAAATAAATAAATAAACTTAAAACAAAACAAAACACAACAAAAAAGTAACTTGGGTTTCCAGTGAGGCTTTAATAGGCTACCCTGTCTAAATGGCAACACATATTTCATTATCCTCCTTTCTTGTAGTATTTAGCTTCTTGCTACTGTCTCACTTACTATATGTTTCATTCATTTTTGTTTGTTCTTTGTGCCCAGCTCAAGAATGTAAATCTCATGAAGGCAGGAATAAGTGTTTGTCTTCCTTGCTGCATGGATAGAGTCTAGAAAGATGCCTTGTGTGGAAAAAGTGTTTAACTTTTTTTCAGTTCTATAAATAAACATGATAGTTAAGCTTTGGGGATATGTTCCCTGAAACTAAGCAGTAAAGGCAAGAATTAAGGCAGAAGTTGGAAACCTGAGAAGTAATCATGTCATGGCAATGATAAATGCTGGCAACGGGATCTGATAAAAATATACTTGAAAAATATGAGATATAAAGGTAGAACTACATGCCCCCAAAAGAGACATTGGATATAAGCATCAATAACATTTTTAGGTTTTTTTAACTATAATGACTTAAAATATTGTGTCACTATCAATAGAATTAGGGATACAATGATGGCATTACAATTAGAGACATGTCTTTGAGGACTATTGTTTCAAACAGCAGCCATTACCAACCACAAGGTCCCATTTAGTCCAATCAAGGACATGAAACAGGTACAACTTTGCCAATTCACAAATGGAATACACACACACACACACACACACACACACACACACACACATATATATATATATATTCACACACACATATATACACACATATATATGTATATACACATACATATATATGGCATTTTATAATATTATTTTGAATTATATATAATTCTACTCACTCTCACTGTACTCCTTAAATAGGTTTTTGTCTGAATTATATGCCTTCTACATATATTCATGCATTCATAGAGTCAGTGAATATTTATTGAATTATTTAGTGAAGCTCATGGATGTAACAGTAATGTACTAAATGGTATCATTATGATTCTGAAAGTGCCTTTTCTGAGTTAAAGTAAAAATTAATTTGGTGTTAGCTGTATCAACAAACTACCGGCACAATGCCTAGTGTGAAGTAAGTATTCAATAAAAGTGCCTATTAATCCTTTTGTATTATTTATAGCATACCTTACTGTTTTTGATGCTAAGTTAACTATAAAAAGTGTAAGAAAAGGAGTTTATAATCTTAGTGTGAGTGTAAAGGAGAAAAAAGAATGTTTCTTCTACCCTATGAGTTCTTGGTTAAGGATCTTGTAGTAAAAAAAAGCAGATTACCCCAGAAGTTTATTAACATATATACCTCATGTATATGTGGGAGATACCCAGGGGACAGTGAGTAACCCAAAGAGATAGCTTAGAATTCAGACTTAAATTCCATCTTAATAGGGAAAGGGGAGTGGAATGTTTTCCCTAAGAAACCTAACCTTTTTTAGGAAAGATGAATGGACCTTTAGAAGAATGGATGGGAGATCTAATGGCTTGTGGCCAAGGTGTCTGGGTGTGGTGCTGACTTCTCTTGTCTCATGTGACATGAGTCGATCTTCCCTGGTTGAGGAAGTACCTGGGGATGGCATTCATGACAAGACAGATGAGAGTTATTCAAAGAATTCTTCCTGTGCAATGTATTTTCAAGAGCCTATGGCTAAAAATAATCAGTATGTCGAAGTGGTCCATGTTGGGGTGGCATATTCTGCTACTTCTTCATAAGCTAAGACAGGAAACAACCATAAAACAATAGAAAAAGAGAGTGCAATGTATATATCCTCCACAAGGCCTATGAGGTAACAACAGCTAGTCAATAATCTTAGTTTCTTTTTTAAAATTTTTTAAAAATGTTTTATTTATTTTTGATATAGAGAGAGACAGAGTATGAGAGGGGGAGAGGTAGAGAGAGAGAGAGAGAAGGGTGGGGAGACACAGAATTTGAAGCAGGCTTTAGGCTCTGAGCTGTCAGCCCAGAGCCTGACGCAGGGCTCAAACCCACAAATGTGAGATCATGACCTGAGCTGAAGTCAGAGGCCTAACCAACTGAGCTACCCAGGCACCCCAATAATCTTAGTCTCTTAACACTAGTAATGGAAAAAAGTTGATTTGTAGAATATAAAACAAAAGGAGATCACACCACTAGTTCACTTCTATCTTCATTGTCCACCTATGATGGAAAGTCATCTTATATTCATGACCTATACGTGTGCCCATCCAAGGCTAGAGTGAGTAATGATGGATGAAGCATTCATCTCTTCTAGCCTATGTTCTCTACTCAATGTCAGTTTTTCTCACGACTTTCTATGTTATTCTAGCCCCTAGCGTTGATACATCTCTGAGTGAGCAAAAGACTTTTCAGCCTCTTTCACAATTGTTTTAATGGCTAAGTTTTTATTATTATTTATTTTTATTAAACCATAAGGGGATATGAGAATTGAGTTACTTTGGTGTTAGCAACCTAAATCTAAGTCTGTGCCTCAATAAGTGTCAAAAGCTGTGAATAGACTTTTTGGCCAGTCAGATACTGAAAAACTATTTTGTATACAAAAGCATAATTTTAGGATGCCTAAAGTATGTCAACTAAACTAGAAATGACTATTAGGTCACTGAACAATCTCTCTATATATGGTGACATTTTTATAGAACTTTTACTCATCTGGGAATGTGTTTCTCTTTTAATGCCTATTCAGGTTTCTTTTTTTCTGTCAGGCTTGGCTAGAATGTTCTTCTGTTTCCTATCTCAAGAGACAGCCCATTGAACTCAGATATCTTTAATCATTCTTGAAATTCAGTTGCTGGCTATTTCTTTTCCAGGCTGTAAAAACTGACTACAGCATTTTCCATAAACCAACTGGGGGGAAAAAAGCCATTCGAAATGGACATTTTTCTTAAATGGCAAAATTTAACTACTACCAAGTTGGAAAATGCCTTCGAGAATTAAGTGTCATAGATAGGGAGACGTTTAAATTGCCATGGTAAGTGGACTTTACTGTATTGTTTTCAATCTCTCTGAACATTAGTAGCTGTTTAGAGACTCATTTTCTGGGAACAGAAAATAAAATGCCTTTCTGCTTTGTAAAGTTCAAAACATATAATTTGAACACTTCAAACATATTATCCTTAAATGAGATTCTGATCATATCTTTGGAAATTAATTCCAATATAAATACTCATATAACCCTTATGTGGGTGACCACTAGCTAAGAGGTAGAAAATAAAGTTTGAAAATGAGAATTTTTACCATTAAAAATGAAAAGGGCACTTTAGCATCCTACTTTCCTACTCCCATATTGCTCTTATATGAGTAATGTAATATTCACTTGAGAGCTGAGGAAGCTGGGGCAGAGAAAGGCTAAGTGTCTTGTCCTCAGACGCAGAGAACAGAATGGCCAGGCTGGGCTTGCACCTCGGCACATAAATCTGACACTTCATCTGGTTGATTGCCCCTCCATCCCTTGTCTGAGAAAATAACAGACAATTGTAGTGTTAAATCTAACACAATAAACACTTAATGAACATTGACACCAACGTGATTTGCCACTTCTCCTAGAATATAAGCTATTCCCATTGAGCAGGTTAAGAGATTTTGGAACCAAGATTCAATTTTTATGGTTACAAGGCTTATTGCTACTTGACTGTACCAAATACCTGCTCCATAATTAGAAATTAAAAGCAATTTCCCAAATTATCCAGCCTACTTTACAGGAGACATTTGTTTTATATTCATGTTTTCCGTAACAAGGCATACAGGGGACAGGGCTGAGCAAAAATTAGATGCTGATTTTATATTTTGATTTAAAGGAATCACATTAGTGAATGATATAAACAAATCATTTGCCACTTCCTTCCAGTCCATGTGCTTACATCCTTGCATTATATCCAGTGTTGATGTGAGTGGTATTATAAATCTGCCCAATATGCTATTCAAAAACCATTTATATCAGATACATCATTTCCAATGCAAAATTGCACTCTCTTTCAAGCTGTATCTTCAAATTGACAATTTAGTGGCAGGATCTGGACTGGAGATAAGGAGTTCTCAATACCCACACTTAAACTAATTTTCCAAAGTCCTCAAGTATTTGTGCCAAGTTTGAGAGCCCCTTCTCTACTTTGGGTAAAAGTCAGATTTTAAAAAGCTTTGTTGGACAGCTTACCTCCATGCTTCTTAGTTCTTAATGGCCATTTTTAAGCTGTTCAGACTCCTTCCCTTTTAGGGTCATGAGGACACACACATGTTGTGGGGTGATTTGGTCATCCTTTCAGACAGTATTTCTCCCCTATAAGACATAAAACAGGGCATCCCGTCAGTAGCTTTTATTTCTACCCTTAATTTAACCAGCACCAATTTTTTTTATAGTTTATTGTCAAATTGGTTTCCATAGAACACCCAGTGCTTCTCCCCACAAGTGCCCCCCTCCATGACTATCACTCCCCTTCCCCGCTTCCACCTCCGCCTTCAGTCCATGGTTCATTCTCAGTATTCAATAGTCTCTCATGATTTGTGTCCCTCACTCTCCCCTGCTCTCTTTCCCCCTTCGCCTCCCTATGGTCCTCTGTTAGGTTTCTCCTGTTAGACCTATGAGTGAAAACATATGGTATATGTCCTTCTCTGCCTGGCCTATTTCACTTAGCATGACACCCTCGAGGTCCATCCACGTTGCTACAAATGGCCAGCACCAATTTAAAACAATTACCTTATGCATTGTACTCTCCCTTAACATCTTCTTTTCTTCCTCTGTTCTCATAAATATTGGCAGAGATCACATGTTCTTTAGCCTTTCCTGTCTATCCAGAAAGATGCCATGTCTAACAGAGGCGCTCCTGTTTCCACTCCCTAATTTTAGAAAATCAATAATAAAACCTCACTGAAAGAGGGCTAAGACTATTGTAGTCAGCAAGAAAGTATTTCTACATACATGCATTCTAGGTCCCACACAGTGAAATCCAGATGGAGCTAGATTGTGGTCATGGAGCTTCTGAAGAAGTGCTCTGTGAGGGAAGGAAGTGGGGTCTTTGTGCCACATGTCCCCAATCCAGGTACCTGTGGACTTGAATCACAACACAGCCCCTTTCAGTTTTGCATATGCTGATGTAAATTTGAATACTAGGGTAATAGGACCAAGAACTAGTCTCACTGGATTAAGCTAACTATAACATGTGTCTGTCATCCCCACTTTCTGGGGCCTCGCTTGGCTCACCTTTTGTCATTTTCACTAGTTTTTCAACCACTACCTCACTGAGAATGCACAGCTCATCTCTGGATCTCAGCTTTCTTACCTCTGCTATTGGCTTTATGTTAAATGTCCTCATTTCTTTTCCATTCTTTAGCTCATATCCTGCACGTGGACTTGCACTGGCCCCTAATTAATACTCCAACACCAGACTTCAGACTCTCATCTGAAGTCCTTTTCCTTTGCCTTTCTTTCCCCCTCAAAAATGTTCTGCACTTACTTTCTCCACTTCCTCATATTCAGTCTTCTCTTTAGCACAAGATCTCTTTGAATTCTCGCCATAGATTTTCATCATTTGGTTCCATGTCAGAAGTCATTTCCTTGGTGAGGCATTCTTTTTTCACTGGTAAGATCTTTCTATCACTTTTAAAGGAGTCTCTTCCAATATATCAACATGCCTAGTATCTTCATAACGTCTATCACTATTTAATATTTTATTTATATGTCTATTATATTATTGCATTTCTCTTATTGTCATCCTTTTCTGTTGGAGGCAAGAGAAGAGTAGCAAATGGTCTCTGCTACTCTAGTTATTTTCTCTCACATTCCATCCAGCTTAGTAGACTTCACCACAATTCCTCAGAGCTAGATTATTAGTGATGAACTAGGATTAGGTCAGTCCATATTAATACATTCTTGTCTAGTTTATATGCATATTATGTTATTAAGTTTACTGAACATTTTGTTATTTTTAATCCTTTCTGAAAACCAGATTTTCTACACTTTTGAAGAAAAATATTGAAAAATTCACAAGGCCTAATTCTGTTTGCCAATACATCTTTTATTTAACCTCATAAAATCATGCTGGACATTTTATTCATATTATTAGGATTTTGAAACTTGGTTTCTTTGTAAATAAAGTGAAAAGTACAAATTTAAATAAGTCCTTTCCTGAATTACAAGCCAACACAAGAAAGTGCATTTACCTTAATGTGAATGCTAATAGCTATCTTGACACAAGAAGACTGAAGACTTCTTTGGTGCTAACTAAGGAAAGATTAGGTCTTATAAGTTATTTGATCCTAATAAATGTTTTATAGACCTGAAATATAGCATGAAAAACTAAGATGAAAAAGGTCCTAATTAAGTAGCCAGGAGGAGTGTAAACAGCCTTGGAAGCCAAAAGTATTGCAAAGAACATACTGCAAAGCAGGATATTGAATTCACCTTTCAGAGGAAGGTAGAGAGGACTAAGCCAGAGTGACACCTCAATTCAGTGATGTTTTCTCTTAGGAAATCATGATCATCTCTCTTAGAAAATCCATCTTACTGATCTGAGAAAATAAGTATCTCTGCAAGTGTGCATTTGCTTGATATATTACTTTTGAATCACGATATCATTTAGTGAAACGGTTTTCTGTTTTATGTACAGAATTCTCCAAATGCCTAGGGAACCAAGATATTTCAGAATATTTTTAATACTTGAAAATGGATCAACATTTAACATTTGAGACAAAGGCTGTAAAAGTTTCAAATTTAGGATAAGTTTGCTAGGATAGTACATAGTTATTCTCCTTTGCTAGTACTACTACTGTAATGTGACAGCTACTGAAAAGTTTTGTGATCTTAAAAAAACACTTAGGTCTGTGAGGTTTAAGAAAAAATGAAATGTTGTTTTTTAACGTTTATTCATTTATTTTGAGAGGGAGAGATAGAGAGAGAGAGCCAGAGCTGGCATGTGAGAGTGGAGGAGGGGCAGAGAGACAGGAAGAGCTGGAATCCCAAGCAGGCTCTGTGCTGTCAGCTCAGAGCCCGACACGAGGCTTAATTGCATGGACTCTGGGATCATGATCTGAGCGGAAACCAAGAGTCAGACACTTAACCAACTCTACACTTTACATCATGAAATACTTTGCTCTTGGTTATCTAGTATTAGCATTTCTAATTCATTTAAAATTCTGACTTAATGTATACAAGGATGTTTAGTATATGAAGCATAATACTCTTCATTAAAAAATAAAGCAAAATATTTAACACTGAATCAATATAATTTCAAGTTATAGCTCTGAAATTAAAACAAATTGGGGAAAAAAACAACAAAATTTTGGATATTAGCATTTAAAATTTAGAGTTCCACATTTTGCTTAGAGTAACATTGGTTCAATGAACACTATAACTTAGACTCTTATGTTACATATTTTATATAACATATATGGGCATCCCTCAGATATGTTGCAGGTTCCATTCCACACCATCACAATAAAGCAAGTATTTTGAGAAAGGGAATCAAATAAAATTTTTGGTTTCCCAGTGCATTTAAAAGTTATGCTTATACCACTATACTGTAGTCTGTTAAGTGTTTGTTAACCTTATGTCTAATGTTAGGTATGTACCTCAGTTAAAAAATACTTTATTGCTAAAACATGCTAAACATCATCTGAGCTTACACTGAGTTGTGATATTATTGCTGGTGAAGAGTCTTAAAGGTTGATGGCAACTGACTGCTCCTGGTGGTGGTTGCTGAAGGCTAGGGTAGCTGTGACAATTTCCTAAAATAAGGCAACACTGAATATTATTGCATCAGTTGACTCTCCCTTTAAAAAATGATTTCTGTGTATCATGCAATGCTATCTGATAGCACTTTAGCCACAGAAAAACTTCTTTCAAAATTAGAGTCGATCCTCACACACTCCACTACTGCTCTATCAACTAAGTGCATGGAATATTCTAATTCTTTTGTTGTCATTTCAACAATCTTCACAGTGTCTTCACCAGGAATAGAGTTCATCTCAAGAAACCACTTTCTTTGTTCATTTGTAAGCATGAGAAGCAACCCCTCATTTGTTCAAGTTTGATCATGAGATTGCAGCGATTCAGTCCCTGAACGAATCCTTTTTCTCTTGCTATTTCCACCGCATCGGCAGTTTCTTCCTCCACTGCAGTCTGGAACTTCTCAGTCATCCTGGAGAGCTGGAAGCCACTTCTTCCAAGCTCCCGTTTGTGTTGGTATTTGACCTTTTCTCATGAATCCTGAATGTTCTTAATGGCATTTAGAATAGTGAGTCTCTTCTGGGTTTTCAATTTATTTTGCCCAGAGCCATCAGAAGAACCACTATCTATGGCATCTAGCCTTATGAAATATATTTATACTTGGAAATTAGAATTACTCATTGATGCATGGACCACAGAATGGATCAGGCATGAAAACAACATTAATTGGTTGTACACATCTTCATCAGGACACTTAGATGACCAAGCATATTGGCAATGAATAGTAATATTTAGAAAATAATCTTTCTCAACAGTAGACTTAAGATAGTCCCTAACCATGTTGTAAACAGATATGCCATCATCTGGGCTTTGTTGTTCAATTGGTAGAGCATTTGCAGAGTGGATTTAATATAATTCTTTAGGGCCCTAGGAATTTTGGAATGGTAAATGAGCATAGGTTTCAACTTGAAGTCATCAGCTGCATTAGTCCCTGATAGAGGAGTCCTTTGCGGTTTTTGAAACCAGGCTTTGACTCCTCCTCTCTAGATATGAAAGTCCTAGATGGTATTTTCTTCCAGTAGAAGCCTATTCCATCTGCATTGAATATCTTTAGATGAGTGTAACCGCCTTCATGAATTCTCTTAGGCCTGGATACGTTGCTGCAACTTCTACATCAGCACTTGGCTGTTCACCTCGCAGGCTTTTGTGTTGGGAAATGGCTTTTTTATTTGCATCTCATGACCCAACCTCTGCTAGCTCCAGCCTTTCTTGTGCAGATTTCTCACCTCTCTCAGCCCTCATAAAACCGAAGGGAGTTAGGGCCTTGCTCTGGATTAGGCTTTGGCTCAAAGGAATGTTGTGGCTGGTTTGATTTTTTTTAATCTAGACCACTAAGACTTTCTCCATTATCAATAATAAGGCTGTTTTGCTTTCTTATCCCTCATGTGTTTTTAGGAGTAGCATTTTTCATTCCCATCAAGAACTGTTTCTTTGTATTCACATCTTGGCCAACTGGCCCAACAAAACGAGCCTTTGTCACTAAACATAATTGTGTCTAACATTTTATTTAAAGTGAGATATGTACCTCTTCCTTTCACTTGAACACTTAGAGGCCATTTCAGGCTTTTTTGTTTGCTTGCTATGTTGTTATTTCAATTCCAGTTAGTTAACATCCAGAGTAGTATTGGTTTCAGGGGTATAATATAGTGATTCAGCACTTCCATACAATATCTGGTGTTCATCACAATAAGTCATTGTAGGGTTTATAATCACGGAATTTCAGTATTGTTTTATCTTGGGTAAAAGGCAGGTCTGAAGCAAAGGAGAGAGAGGGAATGGCCACTTGGTGGACCAATCAGAATACACAATTATCCATTAAGCCATCGTCTTATATGGGTGTGGTTCATGGTGCCAAAATAATTGTTAGTAACATCAACAATCACTGGTCACAGATCACTACCGCAAATATAATAATTGTAATGAAAATTTGAAATATTGTGAGAATTACTAAAATGTGACACAGAGATTCAAAATGAACAAATGCTGTTGGAAAAAGCACCGATTGACTTGCTTGCCCCAAATCTTCAATTTGTCAATAACACAGAATCTGCCAAGGATAATACAGTGAAGCCCCATGCAATGTGATATACCTATATTTTATGTTATTTGACACGTAATTGTAATTCTTCATGGATGTTGTCTTTATTTTGGTATATTTATTCAGCATTATTTCTGTTGTATTAATTGTTTAATGGACATGTTCAATAAGAGAAATCTGACAAGAAGCGCCTGAGTGGCTCAATGGGTTGGGCATCCGACTTCAGCTCAGGGGATGATCTCATGATTGGTGGGTTCGAGCCCCACACCAGGGTCTGGGCTGAATGCTTGTTCAGAGCCTGGAGCCTGTGTCAAATTCTGTTTCTCCTTCTCTGACTCTGCCTGCTCATGCTCTGTCTCATTCTTTCTCTCAAAAAAATAAATGTTAAAAAAAAAAAGAGAGAGAGAGAGAAATCTGATGAAACCTAAAGAGAGAAACACTAATCTAAAAAAGCTTATTGCTTTGGAGAAAATTGTATTTTATACAAATTATTTTTTCATCCTTCAGGTAATTAATATGTTATTCTAAAAATTGTATACCTAGTACATATTCTTTGACCTTTCTTAACCATACTTCTTGGTTGTATCAGGCAGAAAATAACATATCAGCTTTTTGAAAGAATTAACTTGGAACCTAAATTTATACATGACCAAGGAATACCACCTCCTCTTTTCCAAAATGGACTTGGGCATACATCAATTTGTTATATAATATTATATAATAGGATAGTACAGAATAGTGTTTTGTGTTTCTTACAAATCAATTTTACTTTGAGAACTCACTGAAATACAACTAAAATAAATAACCAACAAAGTTCTAAGTAAAATCATTAACTAAATAGCAAATTTATATAATTCTAAATGAAAGTGTATTTTCTTTCCATAGGTTCTTTCAAATAACTTACCTTTTATTAAAACATATACACTGAGCCACGAGATAGCCTTTATTTTTAGATAAAGGTGTAGAAATGTCTTGAGGTACAGTTGGTCTCCGTCTGCCCTCAAAAACAGGCGACACTTATTCCAAGAGTAACTGGGATGTGCTTCGAATTTTAGGTTGTAGACACCTGGGAGTGGAGATGCGCCATCTTCAGACCCTCTCGAGAGAAAAGGTTACTGATAGAATTGGGCAAATATGACTGAAAATAATATACATCTTAGAAATACCCCAGTTAGGTGAGCAGCTGTAAAATGAAGCATTGATGATGTGATAGGAGGCATTTTGTAAGATTTTAATCAGTTTTAATTTAATTATTTAATTTTAATTACACAGCTAAGTTCTTTGAAAACTTACAACCCATTTGTAGCATGTTAGGCCTTTTGACTTAAAAAAAAATTGGTTTTAGTTTTGAATGCTTCTTTTCTTTCTTTCTTGTTTCCTTTCTTTTTTTTTCAGATGACACGAGAACAATACATACTAGCAACACAGCAAAATAACCTGCCGCGGCCTGAGAATGCACAGCTTTACCCAGTGGGGATTTATGGATGGCGAAAGAGGTGCTTATACTTCTTTGTCCTTCTGCTGTTGGTTACCATGATAGTTAACTTAGCCATGACAATATGGATATTGAAAGTGATGAATTTCACCGTGGTAAGTACCACCACGATTTTATACTTACTGCTTTTGGTTCAAAGACGATACGGTGCTCTTATTTTTATTTTTTCATTGAAAGTTATTTATCTTAATCTTTACCAGTATGTGTCTTCTAATCCCAAAGTCCATCATGTATTATTTTAAGACCGCATTCAGTATGTATTCATGACACATGTATGATATTGCTACCTGCCATTTAAGTATGGGAAACTGAGATCATGAGATAGTGCAGAACACGGATTCATTAGCAAGTTAGAAAACTTTTAACGTATAAGCTTGAACTACTGCTAACGAAACCTGGGGATGTAGGAAATGAGTTGTTTTGTAGAGATGATATTTCATATTAAAATTAATATTAGATATCATAAGTACCTTTAAAATACTTTGCACAGGCTATCTGAGCTTTTTGTACAACATATGCATGATTAGTCTAAACCCTGGAATTTCTCCTGAGCCACATGGACCAATATCTGTAATTGTCACCAAATGGTGATCTCATTTTTTGGAGCCCAGGCATGGTAAATATAAAACCATAAATTAAATACTGTTTTATGAAAAGTAATAATATAAAATAATTGTATAACTCATTGATGAATTTTTCTTTAATTTACTGAATATGTACAATAAACCTATGAGCATGATTTATCCGGGAAAAATTAGCTGCTTCAGCAAAGTCTAGTGTAGCTCACTTTATATTTTCTGGCTAAATTCATAAATTTCTCAACTCTGCCTTTAAAGCTTTCTGCCTTTGTTTAAAGACCTCAGATATCTTCACATTAAAGCAGGTGTCTTACACTTGCTGACCAGACCGCTATTACTCTTTAGAACTCTGTGTCCTCAGGGGCAAATATAGAGTTGGCTGTTTAACTTCACTGATCTTTGTGCACTGGGCTGTTGCTGCTGCTTTTTTTTTTTTTAACTGCACAGTGTATTGATTTAGCAAGACTAGTTTCTTCTCAGTTTACTAATGTGGAATTCTAACTTGAAACAGAATCACAAAAGGGAAAATGAGCCCAGTATCTGTCCACAGTGCAGGACACTGCTGTTGTGTGCAAGGACCCTGGGAGAGCAGGTGGCCTAACCTTCTGGAGAGGAAAGACTGTAACAGTGCAAATCATGATAGAAGAGCATATGCTCACGGAGAAAAATGAGCTGAGCAAGGGTTCCATTTCTCTGATATGGTGCAAATTTTGAAAGACAAAAGTTGAGCGGAACTCAGTATGTTCCCGGGTTAGAGAAAATGACTGTATCCTAGTGATGAACATGTGTTCAGGGTCACTGACCAACGTCTGTGAGTCTGTGGATGGCTAGATGTGGAATTGGGGTCTACAAGGCAAATTATTGCTTGAAGAGACTCTCTGGTAGTTCATCTGAACCATTCCTTTGTCCCAAAAGTTGGCTCAGTGTCCCCTTCCCCCACAGTTGGGAATATTTTGGCATAGATTATACCAATTCTACTCCTAGTCTTTCTGTTCTGAGCTTTGCTCCTGCCTTTCCTTACTAATGTCTGTGCTTCGTTAATGATTCATTTACCACATATCGGGGGCAATGTGTATACCCCTGAAGTTTCATTTGTGTGGTTTTGATTATTAGCCACATTAGCAGTTGGTGACAGCAATTTCTTCAACCTCATTTTTCTTAACAAAAGAAAACAAACAAAAATCACATTGAAAGAGATAAATAGTATAACTTTCTCCAAGATTTGAAATTTCAAGCATTTGATCATCTCTTCCCAAGAGCATCTTTCTAAAGCTCATGAAAGTTGTGGTCAACTCTGTCATTTCAGCAGTCTTGTTTCTATCCGGTGACCAGGCCTTGGGAGTTTTCAGATTCAAGCCCTGTGTTTTTCTCAGGCATATTTAAATTAATTAAGAAAATAAACTTAAATGCATAATTACATGGCTCCATGGATCCGGCTCCCAATACCTTGCCTCATGCTGAGGTCAAGGCTGGAGAAGCCATTCAAGGGAAATAATTGAAACAATCACCTTTGTCCTCAGGATCCATGCAGGCCTCAGGGGTTCTGTCACCTGTGGCGCTATCTAATTTGAACCTCAGCTGGCCACAATGTATGTCAACATATTCCTGGGGATAATGAAAAGGAGTTTATTTTCATAAGAGTTTGGTACTTATTTATTTATTTATATATTTATTTATTTATTTTGGGGTCTGTTTCTTTCTTTTCCTTCATTTTCTTTCTCTCTTTCTTTCTTTCTTTATCACAATGTTACTTTTTAATAATCAAAATAGAAGGCTCTGTTTTCTTCTGCCATGTAAGCCATTTGTATGTAAGTGAAATAAATGGAAACATGAAGAAATTATTGAGTCAAGATAATCTTAGTAAGGTAATGTATTCTGCATCTCAATGTAGTAATTGATAATTGTCCAGTGAAATTCTGAATTACTTAAATAGTCCCTGAGTTGAGCAGTTCTGAATACTATATACCCAGATTAAGTTGTAAGAATTTGGAAAGTGTGAAACACTTTGTAATCCTCTTACATTAGAGCAGGAACAAAATCAGTTTTATGTTTCCATGGGTGCATTATGATTGTATCTACCTCTAGAGTTAATACCAGCCACTATTTGCCATACTATCATATGAAGTAGTAAATTATGTATAAGTTTTTGGGGGAGTATTATTGATTTAAACAAAACGTATTTCTCTTTTATTATAACTGTTTCCACACAATCCATGGAAATATGAGGCTATTAACATCTTTTATTTCAGCAAACTGGGCATGTTACTGTTATCAAAATATTGTGAGATGTTTTGTTTTGTGGTTTTTTTTGGTTGGTTTTTGTTTTTTTGTTTGTTTGTTTTATACAGTGAGGGTAGCTGACAACCTGTTTCATGATGCTTCTTGGAGTCCATCATTCTGACTAGTAATATACATGATCTGTATGGTTGATATGACCTTATTCTGTTTCTTATTTTGTTGAAAATAAGATCACACAGCTATTGAGATACCCAGGTGCAGAAAATCAAGAAAAAGGAAATTAGTTTTTACTACAGGGTGAAAGGCTTAGAATAGATATACACCACAATTTCCTGTCTGTGAGAGTTGATAAATGTAGGAATGACTTGAAGAAGGAGATTGTGAAACTTCATTCTCTCAAGATCAGTATAAACCAATTACATGTTTTTGTTGTTGGTTGGTTGGTATAAAAGCTATGTGATTCAATATAAATGGACTAGTTTAGAAGATCTGTCGAATCTAAGCATCCTGCTAAGACATCATTCTTTTCTTGGTTCAAGTGCTCATCCTAAGTAAGTTTGTTCTATATTTGAAAATTTAAAATTAATATACAATATTCATTTAAATCACAAGTACCAAGTAAATGTTGGTGGCCTCAACTGCATCTTCATTTGATTGGCTATGTTAACTAGCCATTAAAAGAAGAATGGAAAAATAAATGCTATTTATTAAGCAAAGAGGATCAGGAAAGTCATGATGTTGTGACAGAACTCATGAATACCCAGATATGGGTAGTCATTAAAAACAATCACTTGAAAAACATTTGAAAAAAATTTGTATAATCAGTGGGATGAATGTTAGCTGAAAGGAGATCCCATAAGAAGTAGGCTGAGTATCATAGTCTTTTAGGATTAAAAAGGAACTGAGAGATTTTTAGTTCAGACATCCACACACTCTTAGGGGTCAGTCTACCTATTCCTTCAATTTGCCAGTCAGCATCTGCTTAAACCCTGCTTTGGATAGATAGACCATCCCGTTAAATCCCTGGGTAGTTGTACTGCTAATTAACATCTTGATATTTTGTTTCAATCTCCCCATATATTACTCCAATCATAAGATACTAGTTCCGTTCTTTCAAACTGACATGAATTTATTATTTTATCAGGACTAGAGTTCTAATAATACGTGCACATGCATACATATGTACATACACAAATATACACATATGTATATATACATATACAAATACACATACAGTATACATATACATAAACATATACATATTCACATCCAAGATATGTTTTCTATATAGGTAAATAATCTCTATTTCTATTAAAATAGATACACATAGTCTCTATGTAGTATATATTTTTTATTTTAATATCTAAACATCAGAATAAGTAGGAGAAATTCTATGCAATAACTTTGTTTTCTTTAGCTGCATTTGCCTTTATTTCAAATATTATCTCTACTACATTATTACCATTATATGTTTACAAGACTATCAACCTTTTGAAGAGATCTTTCTGTTTATGGTCGTTGGCCAGAGAGTCACTGATATCTTTTATCATATTATCTTTTCTTTTAGTGTACCTTTCTAAAGTTAAGAGAAAGTGAATGTATCCTTGTATTGAGTTTTCTGCTCTCGACTGTTCTTACAGTCAAAAACTCTAAAAGATAAATATGAAACAATGTACATTTGCTAAGTCTCCAATCCTGTGCTCTACTACCTTGGTAAATGAAGTGTCACATATTCCCATTTCATTCGTTTGACTATTCTTTTTTTTTTTTTTCATTGTCATCATTACCCCAGTAGCATATCATCCACAGCCATTATTGATTTACCTAAGATGGCTGAAGTACATTTGCATCATGCTACCATTTGTTAGTGTGTCCATCACCAAATTTGTTACTCCAGAGTTTTCATCATTTTACTCTTCAATGGGACCATTGGGTCAGAACAAACGTTTCAATCTCTGTATTTCTAGCCAGATCTTATATTTATCAAAGCTGTGTCCCCACACCAAATGTATTTTATTTCTTACCCAGAATGTATGGACATGTACAAGATATGTAGGGAGCTTAAATATGAAATATGAAATTGATGTTTCATTGCTTTTTCTTCTCTCCTTACCATGCTTCTCACAGATTGTTTCTCTGTATATGAATATGTTTATTGTCTGCTTTTTCTCCCCCACAGATAGAATATAAGCTTCACAGGGCTTGGGGGTTTTGACGCTTTTTGCATTGTTATATTCCCAAGGCAGAGGACAGTGCCTGACAGATAATTAGCTCTCAATGTTTTTGTGGAATACATTTCCATCTTCAACATTACCTGCTTCGAAAGCTAGTTACCTCTCACTTCACTATGATTCGTGCCCTTCCAAAAACCTGTTCTAGCTGGGAAGAATTGGTGAAAGTCTATGAGTCTCTGTTGCTGCCTCAGGTCTCACGAGCACATGATGTGGTTCCATGGACTGTGGAGGGTGTTTTATTAATGTCTACATTGAAAAAGCAGTTTTGTGTTCTGAACACCAAATTTAATGATTCCCTGCAGCCCCTGCATTTAAACCCTAACATTTAACGGAACAGACT
The DNA here is from genome assembly GCF_006229205.1 of Suricata suricatta. Classification (NCBI taxonomy): domain Eukaryota; kingdom Metazoa; phylum Chordata; class Mammalia; order Carnivora; family Herpestidae; genus Suricata; species Suricata suricatta. Next base: position 22,388,435 of record NC_043700.1, read on the forward strand.
CAATCTTCATTTTTTGTATCCGTAGTACAGAGAATTGCCATTATTAACACTTTAATTCATTTATTATGAAATATGTTTTCCTATAAAAGAATGTACATATAACATATATCTGAACCATTAATAATAAAGCAATACCAATAATAAATAATAACATGAACACCTGTGCCAACATCACCCAGCTAGAAAAATAAATTCCTAACTCTATCTAGAAACAATTATCATCCTAAGTGTTTTTCTTCCTTTTATTTAGTTTCAAGTGTGTATATGTGTATATGCACCTCAAACTATATATGTTTTACCTTAACAGTACCTTGTGAGATTCACTTCTGTGTGTGTGTGTGTATAACTGCACTGTACTTATTTACTGCTGCAGATTTCACTGTATGGACATACCTGATTTATTTTATTTCTAAATTCTCTCTTTAAGTTGTTTTCAGTGATTTTGGTTCGTGTTTAATTTGCTCTCACAATGATCCTCTGAACATTCTTGTATATTGATAATTGTAATTGCTCACATACACGAGTTTTTCTGCACATTCTAGAGTCTAGAGTGGATGTTTCTGAATACTAACTTTTAAATAATTTTCCCCCAAAGTGATTGCATCAGTTTATATTATCACCAGCACCCTGGAAGGGTTTCTTTTGTTCTCCTCGCCTCTTAGCAGAGATGTGCCAGCCAAATTGCTACTTCTTAAGCTAGAAATCTGACACCCAACTATCTAATAAAGATCCTCCTTGCTTATTAGTTTGTTAAG
>NC_043700.1:22389289-22406951 GCF_006229205.1 Suricata suricatta
CACTCATCATCCGTCAGGCTGTGGTGGAAAGAATGAACTTTGGGCCCAGATCCTGCTTTGAAGTAGAGCACTTCTTAGCTCTGTCACCTCTGGCAAGTTATCTAAACTGTGGTTCAGTTTCCTACTCTGTCAAATGGAAACAACATTATTCTTTTTTCCATCAGATTATTAAAGACATCAAAACAATAAAAATGATGACAGTTCTTCAGAAATGCCTGGTGCATCCTGACAGAGTTCCAAGGGTCTGCTGGCCTAGTGACCCGCACTCAGTGCTCCTGGTCCAGCGTCACAGTTCTCCCAGCCATCACGTGGCTCAAGTTGATTCTGTCTATCGAAGTTGAGTCTAAACCTGTCCTAGAAAGACAAAAGGACCTTGATTCCATGTATATTCATAAATAAATAGTATAAGTGGTGGTGTTTTCATGCTAATGATATGCACAGAGGCTAAGAGCATGAGCCTTGAAGCCGGGCTGGTTCACATTCACATCCTGCTGGTCAGCGCAGTGCAAGTGCAAGTTACCTAGTCTTCTAACTCCAGTTTCTTCATCTGTAAAATGGTCCGTGGTGTGGACCTATAATTAAGGTTATATTATGTTGCCTTTTTTTTCAGAGAAAATGCCTATTTCCCTAGGACGATCAAGGGATATAAAGATTTCTTTTCAAATTATGATTCAATGCTGAGATACAAAGAAGTATTTTTAAAACTTACAGGAGCATCTGTTCAGCTGCCAAACATCATAGTTATTTTAAGTTGTTTGTTTGTTTGTTTGTTTTAGAAAACATGCACTACCTTAAAGTGGGAACTCATTTACCAGAGACAGCTAATCTTTTGGAACAATTTGGAAAAAAAAATAATTGTAATTAGCACTAACTGGATGTCTGTTCTTAATCCTAAATGTTCTGAGTGTCTTTTGTGTTCAGAATTATAGCTTCAGGCTATTACCATTAGATAGGAGAGTTGAATTAAGGTATTTATTTATTTAATACGTAGTTTGTATTCAGCAAGATGCTGTGCTGCATAGACCAGTCCTTAATGAATCAGACAACAACTCTGCAGAATAGATACTCTATCCCCTTTGACAGTGAAAGACACACAGGCTTAGGGAAATTATATAAACTTCCCAAAGGTCACATTGATGAGCAAGGTTAGAAGCATGGGCTTTACAGTTTTAAAGTGCACGTTCTTTTCAACACCTTTCATTGCATTAATGTTATCAAATTGAAATTAAAATTAAATGAGTTCAGTATTCTTTCTGTAAATGATTTACTTCTCTGTCTACCTCAGTGCATTCATACACCACTATTAAATATATAACTGTGACATCATGGCTTGTTAATTACATTTTGAATCTGTTGGACCAAAGATACCTCAATTCCCTAAACTCTTATTAATTTACTGGGGAAACATACCAGGTCTCTCATAGTCAGTAATCAGAACAGTGAAAATTTTCTCTGTAAGTTCTGAACATCCTTGCACTTTTGATTTTGGCAGAGTGAGCCTGAGGATTAATTTCTAGATAGAGTAATGGTACTTATTAATGGGCCCTTTATAAAAGAGGCAGTGATTTTCAAAAAGGCAGTTTCGTGCCTGTGTTCCCATCTTTGCTCTGCTTAAACTATATTTTGCTGAGGAGTAAGTAATTGGCCATGAAGACACTGCTCTGAAGGGGATTTAGGGTTTCCACTCTTGTCTACCTTTTGAGGCTGCCATTTCCAATTTCCCAGTTAATCCCTCTGTGCATGAGTCATGGGGTCCTCCCAAGCCACGATGGGCCGCTACCTTCTGTGGCACCATGGTCACCCCGAGGGGGAGTACGGCAGTGGGAGTCTGCCGGCCGGAGAAGCATCCAGCCTGCACCGCCCCTCGGAGTGGTGTGTGGATTTATTGCAGAATTGATGAGAGAGAATGATATAGTTAATGTTGCAAGACTGTTTTCATTATAACCCTCTGTTTGTACCTCCTCATAATTTTCTGACAAATTGTCTCTCTCAGATGGAATCTTTCATGCTTAGTCTTAGCCCAGCAGTACATTTTCCATCCCTGACTTTATAAAGAAAAATTTAGTCATTTTTGTCCAAGTCCAAAAAGTACCAAGTAGTAGTTCCTTTTACTGAAATAAACTACAAAAACTGTGACATAACATAAATCATGAATTATGTGTATCACATGCAAAATGAAAGTATATTAGAATACTAGATATTTTGTAGGAGAAAATAAGAAATTAAGAAAATTAGTTATTGAATGAAAAGTTGAAGAAAGTACAGCCTTGTGAGTTTATATGTTTAATAAATTATATATTCTAGAGAGCTGGAAATGACTTTAGTTCAGTGCCCTAATATTACACAGAGAAAATGGAAGTCCAGAAAGATAAAATCGTTCACCCATGTGGGTGACTCACAGCCAGAACAGATCAGACTGAACTTAAGGTAGTATGTGTTAGATCAGATTGAATTTAAGGTAGTATGTTTCATATATGTGCTTATTCTCACATTTAAATAGCACATAGAATGTCTGATATAATTTGATTCTTTTAGTAAGTAATTTGGGGATGATTTTAAGTAAAAAGAAATAATGGGAATACCTGTGTGGCTTAGTCGGTTAAGTGCCTAACTTCAGCTCAGGTCATGATCTCTCATTTCATGTGTTCAAATCCTACATCCAGCTCTCTGACATCGGGGCAGAACCTACTTCAGATCTTCTATTTTACTAAAAAACTTTTTTTTATTATTTATTTCTTTTTGAGAGATAGAACATGAGTTGAAGAGGGGCAGAGAGAGAAGGAGATGCAGAATCCAAAGCAGGCTCCAGGCTCTGAGCGTGAACCTACAAGCTGTGAGATCATGAGCTGAGCTGAAGTCAGACGCTCAACCAACTGAGCCACCCAGGCCCCCCAAAGATAGTTCTTTATATAGGCAATATTCTACTATTTGACAATATTTTAATAAGTGTCCATGCAAGTTCTCACACAATTTTATCAGATATGATTTTGAATAGTTTCTACTTAATTTTTCAATAGGATAAAGTTATTAGTTTGGCATCTGTCAATTTATTTTTTGCTACTCTATTTTTCTTTTTCTCATTATATTCATAGTGTATTCAATGTAACCAAACTACAGAATAATGGCACTTTCTATAACTTTTTCTGTCATCTATACAAATAAAAAGTGGTCCCTAACATGAGCACTGCTTTTTTCTAAGAAGTAATACCCATGCTCAATTTTTTATGGATTCACAGGCATTTTAAAAAGGTCTGATGTCATCAGTGTGACTGTCATGTAACAGACACACATCCCAGTTGCTTAAAATAATAAATATTCCGTTAACTCAGATATCTGTGGATTGAACAGGCAGTTCCCCCGTCTGATGTTGACATAGCTTCCTCTTAGATACGCAGCCGCCTGTCTCACCATGGTGTCCCTGCCTGGTTTAGGAAGCCTCATTCCCGTACTTGACAGTCATTTCACTATGGGCTGGGTGACTAGATCACATGCCTTTCCTTTTCCAGTACGTTAGCCGTTTTTAAACACATTAGAAGTCCCAAGGAAGAGTATAGATATATATATATAAGACTATTAGACATCTAAGGTGCAAACCCGGTTGGCTATCATTGTTCATAGCTGAGCATTCCATTAGCCAAAGAAAGTCTCAAAGCAGTCAAGATTCATAGGATGAATAGACTCCACCTCAATAATATCCTAAGAAATGCAATTAAAACAAGAGTTAACCCCTTTTTTGCTTTATTTAGGGTTTTTAATAGACTTTATTTTATAAAGCCACTTTAGTCTCACAGCAAATACAGAGTTACCATGCACCTTCTGCCCTGCTCCTCCTCCCCGCATGAGCAGCCTCCCTCACCAGTCACATCTCTCACCAGAGTGGCTCATCTGTTACTATTAATGCACCTACATTGCCACATCATTATCGCTCCAAGTCCTTTAAGGGTTCACTCTTGGTGTTGTACATTCTGTGGGTTTGGACAAATGTATCATGTTGTGTGTCTACCATTATGCTGTCGTAAAGAGCTATTTCACTGCCATAAAAATCCTCTGTGTTCTACCTATATATTCCTCTTTCTGCCTTAACACCTGACAACCTCTGACCCTTTTACTGTCTCCATCCTTCTGCCTTTTCTAGAATGTGGTATAGTTGAAATTAATTATACAGTCCGCCACCCTTTCAGATTGGATTCTTTAATTTGGTACTATGCATTTAAGCTTTTTCCATGTCTTTTCATGGCTTGATAGCCTATTTCTTTTTAGTGCTAAATAATTGTCTGGATGTGTCACAATTCTCCTACACAGTCACCTACTGAAGGACTCTTGATTGCTTCCAGGTTTTGGCAATCACAAATAAAGCTGTCATAAACATGTGTGTGTAGGTTTTTGTGTGAACGTGAGTTTTTAATGCCTTTGGGTAAATACCAAGGAACATGATTCCTAGATCAAGTGGTAAGAGTATGTTTAATTTTGTGAGAAACTAAATCATTTCCAAAGATGCTGTGCCATTTTGTATTCCCAGTAACAATGAATGTACATTCTTGTTCCGCATTTTCACAACTAGTTGATGTTGTCAGTGTTTAAATTTTTTAAATATTTATTTATTTATGAGAGAGAGAGAGAGAGAGAGAGAGAGAGAGCGAGCGCATGAGCCAGGCAGAGGCTTGAACTCAAACTGCGAGATCATGACCTGAGCCAAATGCTTAACCAACTGAGCCACCCAGCCACCCTGATATTGTCAGTATTTTAAATACCATTTTTTAACTTAGCATACATTTTATTTTCTTCCTTTAATATTAGTTTTAAGTACATAATAATACACACTTCAAGACACATCTTAAATATATCTTAAACATATTATATCTTGAGTCTATTGTGCATGTGAATGTATATATTTATATTTACATACAAATATACAATATTCCTGGTTGATCACCTGATAGTCTACCACCTAAAGATAGTTATTTAAAGTTTTATTTAAAGTAATACAATATAAAATGAATGCATAGTGATAGTTGGCAGTGAGATGGGATTTCTTTTCCTTTCTACAGGATAACTTGAAACCTGTATCATTCTTTAGAATTCTAGGTCTTTCGAATAGTTTAACATTAGGTATGAGCCCTAGAAGAATCAGATATATGGAGAAAAAATTATGCTCAAAGAAGTATATCTTCTGTTTACATGAAGCAACATGAAGGTCTAAACAAGAGAAGAAGTTAAATCTGTAATAATTAATTTATGTATGTAACATTAATTATTAAAATTATTTTTCAAGTAATTATTCTGAATAAATTTTATGGTACAGCATTAGGTGAAAAATACATTTAAATAATATATGCAATATTAGATCAAATTTCTTAAAAAATTACATGAGAAAACATAGTAAGTAAAAAGCAAAATATTAAATGGCAATTATCAGCATTGCTCTTTTTATTCTTATACTTTTTTTGGATTCTTTATTTAATAAGCATGTATTTTATAATCAGTTGGAAATCTATGTGAATCGTAGTGAATTCACTTCATTTGATATAAAATAATTTTGATTGATTTCTGAAATTAAAAACAAAAACATGAGTTATCACTGAAAACCTAAATGTTTTTAAAACCTTATACAATAATACATCATGAAAATTTAAAATAGTACTATGGCAGTTGTCCTGTTTTACTTAAGAAAATGCAGAAATAGGTATTCAATTTTCAAAGCCGACAAACTCTTTTTTATGTAATTGAGACTTTGAAACCTGACAAGATAGGATCTGTCTATGATTTACAAAAGACACACCTGATCCCAGATCAGCAATACTTTCTTGTTCTGTGAGTCTGCCCTCTAAAAATAATATCAACTGCATCAGAGAAGTCTTACTGACCTAGAAAAACCTATATGGGAATCTAATCTTTAGTTATGAGCCATTGAATATTAGATAAAGAAATGCTTTAATTTTCCTCCCCAGTGGATTTTTATATTAGAGTGAATTTAGTCATAGGAAACAAAATAAAGTGAGTAACTGTCGTAACCCGGAGGCCCGGTCCGGCGTGCTCGTCCCCTGCGTTCGGTGGTACCTGTTTCGTCCTCCAGGGCAGAGAATCATCATGGGTCCTTCTCCTGAGGGAGAGAGAGAAAAAGGGGGCAGGAGAGGGAGACGCAGAGAGTGAAGATAGCACTCACGGTTTCCGATCAGGCGAAAGAGAGAGAGAGCTTTATTCAGAAAACTGTCTCTTATGAAGGTTTCAAGGCAGAAAAACAAAGCAGCTGACCAAGGTCAGTTACCAGGTAAACAGAGTCAAATGAATATCAAAAGAAACGCCCAGATTTGCCTCAGCAATGCCGGGAAGGGGGGAGTTAGCACTGAATAATCCAAAATACGGTTTTGATCTTCTGTGCATCTTGGCCACTCCACGTCTTGCCCAGCATGACAGACGCCAAAGTTATTTTGACCAGGAAATGGCAATCTCCAGCCTCCAGATGTAAATCTTGTTTGCTGGTTCACTCTCTGGAGAGTGATAATCCTTGCCTGAGGCAGACAGAAAACTTGGCAGCCCCCAACAAGTAACCAAAGACTTATGAGCTCTCCTTTCCCATTGGGTGGGAAAAAGCGAAACTTGACTACCCTGGTTATGTTTTTCTTAATGAAGACAGCACTTGCCTCACTGGGACTAACTAGGTCTGATTCCTGCACCTGCCGTCACATATATGAATATTCTAAAATGGAGCAGTGTGTTCTCAGTTGAGTGTTTCATTAAAGTAACTTGATTTGATAATTTTGTTGTAAATATTTTTTGCTTTTGCTTAAGCACAAAATAAATGTATAATTCTTATAAAATAGCAAAACTCATGTAGGCTACCATAACCATTATATGGACAACCTCCTTCACTTACTTTTCTGATGTATTCTATCCAATCAAGATTCCTATTTAGAATTTACTCTATGTTTTGCATGAAGAACTGTCTTCATGAGGCCAAACAATATATATTGAGTTGTTCCTAAAGATTACATTTAAAGCAGAAAATGCAATGTGCTATTACATCAAAATAGTTTTTGAATTATAATTTTATTTTAAACAAAAGTAGTGAAAGATAAGTTTTTCATAAGCTGAACACTTTTATTTGGATTCCCTCTCTTCTAAAAAGAAATAGCTGTGGTCTATTTCATTATAATTATGGATAAATATTCTTCTGGGGATCATTTACCTCAAAGTCTATGAAATTTCCTACTGTTAGCTCTCCTAGTACTTGAGTAGCCATACTTATTTGGCCTAACCTTTTTATGTGTCTCCTCATCCAAATGGAAAAATACTGAGATTTAAGGCAGAGAAAAGCTGTAATGCCTTACAGAGTTCCAGCAATCAAAAAATGATACTCCCATTGGCTTTGGGTGATAATGATGTCTTAAAACAGGTTCATCAATTATAATAAATTTACCACTCTCTTTAGGGTGTTGATAATGCAGAATGCCATGCATGTGTGGGGGGAGAGGGTATATGGAAATCTTGGTACCTTCCATTTAATGTTAGTGTGAACTTAACATTGTTATAAAAATAAGGTCTACAGGGGAACCTCAATGGCTCAGTTGGTTGAGCCTCCAGTTTCAGTTCAGGTCATGATCTCACAGTTGTGAGTTTGACCCCCACATTGGCTCACTGCTGTCAGCACAGAGCCCGCTTCAGATCCTCTGTTCCCCTCTCTCTCTCTGCCCCTACCCTGGTCTGCTCAGTCTCTTCTCTCTCTCTCTCTCCCCCTCTCTCTCAAAGATAAAGAAAACATTAAAAGAAAAGAAGGTCTGTTAACATTATATATATCTGAATATGTATGTTGTGCATATATATGAATATGTATATATATTTATACACATATATATAAACATTAAAGAACTCAAACAAAACCAGATTTGTATGCTTAAGAGAGATCCAGCCTTCTCTTTTGAGAATATCCAATACAGAATGTCTTGTGTAGTCACATATGCAGTAAAGAATAAATATGTTCCCTTGATTTCTTCTTTAAATTATGAGTTAAGTTATTGCAGGGATATTAATATTGTTTAAGTCAATTCAATGCAATGATTTATGTGATTTCTTAGAGGCCATGAAGAGTGTAACTGACTGAATTCTCTATTCTTTAGATAAAGAAAATGTATTCTGAATATTTTCTAGTGACTTGTTGATAGTTTGCGTATCAGTATGTCACCTGAAAGAAATGGCTATGAAAAAGACCTATATTTGTTGTCATTCTCCATATTGAATAATACCCCCCAAATTCTTCTCCCCCTCTTTAATTCAAGGCTTTGTGGAATAAAGGCCTCTATACATGCAGAGGTCTACTTTGGGATGTGATAAGCTATAACAATACAGTTCTAACTTTGTAAATTGTATGAGCTATTGAAAGAAGTTAATTTGTAATTCACATTTTTTCTCATTTTTTCCCCTGTAGCCAATATGCAGATACCTACTTTGCTCTTTTTTGTTTCTAGAAAAGAAAAATAACTGCATCGTAACAACTTTCTACCAAAGGCAACGGACACTTTTATTTAAGGTCATTTGTATCCTTTAACTGCACAAGCCTTTGAGGTTTCAGATTGTTTGTATAGCTCTAGATTCTCAAGTCATATATTCAACTGGCTATCCCACTGACAGTTTTATACAAATCGTGTCACCTTAATTTATTTAAAAATATCCGTTGATAAACTTTGTTTTATAAAACATTTGTTTTATAAAAAAAATTATAGGGGCGCCTGGGTGGCTCAGTCGGTTAAGCATCTGACTTCAGCTCAGGTCATGATCTCACAGTTCTTGGGTTTGAGCCCCACATCGGGCTCTGTGCTGACAGCTCAGAACCTGTTTCAGATTCTGTGTCTCTGTCTCTCTCTCTCTCTCTGCCCCTTCCCTGCTCATGCCTTGTCTCTTTCTGTCTCAAAAATAAATAAACACTAAAAAATATATAAATAGGGACACCTGGGTGGCTCAGTTAGTCAGTCATCCAACTTTGGCTCAAGTCATGATCTCAGGGTTCATGGATTCAATCCCTCTGCCGGGTTCATCGCTGTTAACACAGAGCCTGCTTCAAATCCTCGGTCCTCTTCTCTCTCTGCCCTGACCCCACTCATATACAGATTCTCTCTCAAAGATAAACATTAAAAAATTATCCACAGATATGGAAATTATCACGTTAAAATTTATATCCATGACTCTTTGCATCCCTTCTTCAAGGTATTGGAGATGATATATTAGACATTAGTTTGCAGAATGCTTACCAGAATACTGGTGGTGTTTGTATTTGGGTAGAAAATTTGTAATTGCAAATCATCTGTCCTTGAATTCCAGCACAATTGTGAGGGCCTCTTGGAAGCACACAAGCAGTGTGTGCTCACAGTCACACTCACATACGTAAACAAACACACAAACGATAGAAAATAACCTTCACTGTAATTTATTGCAAAATCAGATATTTTGAGCAATCATGCTATATTTCAGTTGGTGACCTGAGTCTCAATTCTGAAACTCCAAGCAGAATTTAACATTGTCAGCAATCAGGACCTCTCCTGACCTTTTGTTCTTAACTTAGTCTCTTCACTAAAACACAGGACTAATTGGCCAGTGTTTGTGCTTGGGAGGAAGGAAGGGAAGAACAGTATGAAATGTGTATACTCTAAACGCCAGGTGCCTTAAATCTTCTTTGAATTTCACTGCTTTTTATGCTTATTTTATGCAAATTAGGACCTGCAAGGACTTTAGCCCTCAGTTAAATCTGAGTGTTAATAAAATTGAGTCGGATCAATTTTGAATGCAAAACATCTCATTAAATTAATAAAATTGAGAATGGAAAGTACTCATTGTTATTTTGGATATGGTCAATATTTTAAAGGTGTTTACTTTGTATAAGCCTCTAGCTTCATACAATTCTGTTTTTAAATTTCACCTTCATTTTATTACATACCGATCCATGGATTCATTATTCAGTACACTGAGTATAGCAAAAATGAATCCATTGAAGGGCACCTGGGTGGCTCATTCTGTTAAGCGTTCGGCTTCGGCTCAGGTCATGGTCTTACGGTTCATGGGTTCGAGCCCCTCGTCGGGCTCTGTGCTGACAGCTAGCTCAGAGCCTGGAGCCTGCTTCAGATTCTGTATCTCCCTCTGTCTCTCTGATCCTCCCATTGCTCGTGCTGTCTCGTTCTGTCTCTCAAAAATAAAAATAGAAAACATATAAAAATTTTTTAAAAAATGAATACATTGAAGAAAAGTCTGGGAAATTCAACTGAAATCAACTGCAACAGTTATATAGAAAATGAACTTTTTGGTACTAAATAGTAATAGAAAGCTATGTTAATCAGAGATTTCATGAATCTAAAATAGTCATTCATTAACAATTTACAATTTTTTCTTGGGAAATATGACATTAAAATTACTTACAAACTATTTCCTAAAATTCTATAAAATTAATGGAAAAGATCCTTTTATGATAATGATACTAACATATTTTCCAGTGATCATAAAATTAAATTTGATATATAAAATATTTTGAATACCAAAGTAAAATATCCTTTTTACTTTAATGAATCTGTAGCTTCATTTATTAATTGACACTACACATTATTTTTGATTTAAATCCATTCTTATTTCCCACAAAAATGTTCTGGAAACTTATCTGAGCTACCCGACTTAGAATGTATTATTTTCATCTCAGTGATTAAGCTAATGATTTATTTTCACTTACAACCTTGTTTTCCTTAAGATTGTGTGCCTAAATGATAGTTTAACTTTGCTTCCAAGAGTGCAACATTCACTACTTAAAAAGAATCATAGTTTTAAAATCCCAAAGAATTTGCTGAAGGATATAGTTCTCTAGAAACATAATAGAAAATTTGTCTTCCAGGTTTTAATTGGATTAGTAATGAATATATCTAAATTGACATTATGGTGTGTATATATATATATGTGTGTGTGTGTGTGGAAAAATTAGCATACAAATATTTACTTAGATTGGATTCAGATGTATTACTGACAACAAACTGAGGGCTGATGGGGAAGCTGGAGGGAGAAGGGGGTGACGGGCATGGAGGGGGCACTTGTGGGGAAGAGCACTGGGTGTTACATGGAAACCAACTTGACAATAAACTATAAAAGACAAAGAAGATAAAAGTGAAAAGTAAATAAATAAGTAAGAGACAAATGTATTTACGTGTTTATGCCTAATAGAAGATTTGAAGACTGAATCAAACAGGACAGTTGCTGTTAGGGATAAACAGACTTCCTACTTGTCAACGAAGCACAACACCAGGAAGAGGCAAAGCCCCTTCTCAGACTGGCTGTAAAGTAGAGAATGAGAAATACAGAGTGATGTGACAACGGGACATATTCTGTGACCAGAGATCTTGGAGAATATTAACAATAGATTACTCAAATGGGTATATTGGAAAATATTAGGGAACAGATTGTTTTAGTAAAATAGAAGTATGCGAATAAAGGATAATCAGAAAAGAGTTGGAGACTGATATCAGTGGTCACTGATAGCAGTGATTTCTAATATAAATCAACAAAATAACTAATTAGATAAATATTTACCATGTTTGAATATTTTTTATTTTTTGTATTTAAAAATTTTTATATTTATTTATTTTTGAGAGAGAGAGGAAGACAAAGTGTCATCAGGGGAGGGGCAGTGAGAGAGGGAGACACAGATTCCAAAGCACGCTTCAGGCTCTGAGCCTGAAGATCAGCTCACAGAGATCACGATCATGGCCTGAGCCAAAGTCAGATGGTCAACCAACTGAGCCACACTGATGCCCCCCATACTTGCATATGTTTTGTTTTTGTTTTTTTACAAATTATTTTGGACTACATTTTAGCTAAGTATTTTCTTACCAAAAATGGTCAAGTATATTCTGTGATTTCTCACATTTTGCCAGTGAGTATGGACTGTGATCAAACCTAAATATGTTCTTGAGAAATTTATGTTAGGTGACATTAAAGACAACTAGAGTTGGCGTTTGGTCTCATTACATAATACTTTCATGCTAGTGTAGCTAGTATGTGAGCTATCTATTTTTAATTATATTCCCAGGATAAAGACATAGACTCTATTTTTATTGCATCATTAACTTATTGCTTTAATGAAGGGTTCAATATGTTTTAAGAATTCAACTGAGACACAAAGACTACTAAGAATGTCTAGAACACGATGATATGTATCCTAATTTTGATAGTCAAATAAAAGATGAGAAAGAATACTTGAACAAGTTTCAAGGTTTTGAATATAGCAAGTCTGAAATAAATCAGTTTCTAATCAAAGTGAATATAGGATTAGGAACAAGAAATCAAAACTACTTAAATTATAATATAATTTTATTTTAATCCTATTTGAATGATTGTGATGCATACATCAAGTGTTTTAAGATAAAATCTACAAGCAGAATAGATACATTAAAGCAAAACCAGTCAAGATAATGTGTGAGAATTTAATACTTGTAAGTTTGTTTTAAATCACTGGTTTCTGCCTTCACTAGTTGAATGAATTTGAACAAGTTACTTAACCTCCATGCAGTAGTCTCATTTTCTTCATTTGTAAAATAAAGATATTAATAGCTAACTCCTTGGGTGTTTTGATGAGTGAGAAAAACATTCTGAGCCTAGAGATGTAGGCATGACTGTTGTCCAGATTTTCTTTTTTCTTTTTTTAATTTTTTTAATGATTATTTTTGAGAAAGAGAGAGACAGAGCATGAGCAAGAGAGAGGCAGAGAGAGGGAGACACAGAATCTGAAGCAGGTTCCAGACCCCAAGCTGTCAGCACAGAGCCTGCTGTGGGGCTCGAACTCACAAACTGTGAGATCATGACCTGAGCTGAAGTCGGCCACTTAACTGAGCCACCCAGGCACCCCCAGATTTTCTTAAAAACAAAAAAAAATTACTCATGAAAATTACCAAATAAGTAACCCATGGTAACAACCCATAATAGTGCAAATAAAAGTGCATAACCAAAATCATGCAAAAGATTCTAAGTTGTCCTAATTAACAGAGAGAGATGATGAAAGAGCTTTTATTTCTGCACCAGAAATATCAACCAGATGGAACAGAATCTTCATTCTACTTCCTTTATTTCTCTGACTCAGAAACATGTAGCCTGTCTGTAAATGGCTACAATGTCCTCAGTGACAGGATAGACAACTTATAACTTTTAAGGCCAAATATTTTTTTAGTTTTTTTTTTTAATCTTTATATATTTTTGAGAGACAGAGAATATGAGCAGGGAAGGAACAGAAAGAGAGAAGGAGACAGAATCTGAAGCGGGCTCCAGGCTCCAAGCTGTCAGCAGAGACCTCCAAGTGGGGCTTGAACTCCAGAACTGGGAGATCATGTCCTGAGACAAAGTTGGATGCTTAACTACCTGAGCCACCCAGACACTGCCTAAGGCCAAATATTGATGCAGGACAGAAAAATTTGGGTTCAAGTATCTCTACAGAGTTTGTTTTTTCCTGTGCCATTATATCCTAAAAAGGTATTAATGAATAAAAGGGCCATTGTCTTTTTTACCTTATTATAGACTACGGAAGTTTTCCAATAATGCTCTTTCCCTTGGTGATAACCAGGTGAAAGAGGCGAAAATAATCTCTACATTACAGGAGGTAAATACGTGAGGGCAAAGGTACTAGAAAGGAGAGCTTGTATCTCTTCAATATCTAGCAGAGAACATTGACATTGCTTGTGGTTTTGATGTCACCGTGGACAGATTGGATACAGTTAATGGCATATAAACAAGCACCAAATACATGCAAAAAGAGTCTAGACATCTACAGATGTCTTTGTGTTCATCAATGAAAAAAGCCAAAAACTCAGCATGTGGCAAGCAAAATCTTATTTTATAAGGGAAGAGCATTTCCCTACCTATTAGGAGTTATTTCCATGAGCTACTATAATTATGTTATAAAACACAAGAATATTTTATAAACTGTTAACTATTCTCAATAAAAAAGCAAAAGGCATTTTCTAATAAATAAGATGAATAGTCACCAAGGTAAGAGTGTTATGAAATTAAACAAAGTAGTTAAGTAGAAACTGAATGCGCAGACACATTGGAAACATCGGAATATATAGATATATTGTTAGACAAATGAACTCAGAGCACAAACCATGGAAAGAACTCCAAATATCTAGGAAGTCATATATATAAATATGGTAAAGAGGAAAGGGCTATAAACATAATGCAACTGACCTACAGATAATTTTTTTTTTTACAAATAAGAAACACTGTAAAGAGATCAAAGGCAGATAAAAGTTTATAGTAGGATGATGATATTCAGCCGTGCAGATTTTTTGTAGTAGAAAGTAATCCTCATGGTGGTCTAATGAACACAGATCAACATTAAAACACAGTGTGATAACACTTTACAATTTAAATTCAAAGAAAGTAGTGAGAAATTTCAGCAGGGGCAGTCCTTTTACTAGAAAAAAATATTAGTCACATAAAGGTTTCCTGTGTTAAAGTACGTCAGAGGACTGATTGCTAGGTTTTCACTGAGGCTCCTGGGTGACTCAGTTGGTTGAACGAGTGACTTTTGATTTCGGCTCAGGTCACAGAGGATCCCAGGGGTGTGGGATCGAACCCCAAATTGGGTCCTGTGCTGAGTGTGGTTGGAACTTGCTTGGAAATCAGTCTCTCTCTCTCTCTCTCTTTCTTTCTCTCTCTCTCTCTCTCTGCCACTCTCCCCGACTGTCACTCACTCTCTCTCTAAAAGAAAGTAAGAAAAAAAGAAAAGGAGAAAAAGCAAAACAAAGAAAAGAAAAAAGAAAAAAAAAAAGGAAAAGCATTGTGCATTACACTGAGTCATATTATCTGAAGTAACCTCTCTGACTGGTAACACGGTTTCTCCTAATCATTTCCTCTTGGTTTTCTTTCATTATGTTCTGTATTCTTTATAGTTTACTTCATAGGCTCCCTTCCTGTCGGGCTTCTTGAATTTTGTCTCAGGGTTTTATGTTCAGCCTTTGTCCTCCGCATTCTACATGCCCTCCCTGGGTGATCTCACCAATGAGTTCACCTCTGCTCTGAAATCAAAGCCAACAACAACAAAGGACCTCTACCTACACCTCTGAGCCAGATTGATATAAAATGACAGCAGCCGGACAGACTCGCCGATTTGCTTACAGAATCCTGTCAATCTCAGAGTTCCTTAATTTCGTGGAGGACATTTGCAGTGATCTCACTTATGCTGTTTTGTATTAGTGTCTCCACAGGAGCAGAGCCAATACAATGTATGTAGAGAGAGAGACAGACACTGGCTCTCCCAACCGCGGAGGCTGGCAGGTATAATATTTTCAGGGTAGGCCGTCAGACTAGATGCTTCCGGAGGAGTTGGTGTTGCTGCCCAAGTCCAAATGCAATCCTCTGACAGAATTTCCCTCTTCCCCTGGAGAAGTTGGTCTATTTTTCTTTTAAAGCCTTTAAATGATTGGATGAGGCCCCCCCTCCCTATGGAGAGTAACTTGCTTTATATAAAGTCTAACAACTTCAATGTCAATCTCACCTAAAAATATCTTCAAAGCAACATCCAGAACAAGGTCTGGATGCTGTGACCTACCCAGGTTGACATGAAATTAATCATCACGTTCTTCAAATAACTTCCTGACTGACCCACTTCAAATCTGCCCTCCCTACTGTAGTCAGAAAAAAGCCACCACCGAAAATGCATACTTGGTCCTTCTTAAAATATTTTATTTGTTTGTTTGTTTGTTTGTTTAATGTTTATTTATATTTGAGAGAGAAAGAGAGCAAGTGGGGTGGGGGCAGAGAGAGGGAGACACAGAATAGGAAGCAGGCTCCAGGCTCCGAGCTGTCAGCACAGACTGATGCAGGGCTTGAACCCAGGAGCCGCAAAATCATGACCTGAGCTGAGGTCGCCCACTTAACTGACTGAGTCACCCAGGTGTCCCGGTCTTAGAATATTTTAGAGACTCCTCATTGCCCAATAGAGGAAGTCCAAGTGGCTCCTTAACGTGGCATACAGAATCTTTTATAACCTGATCGTTCATAACTTCCCTGCCTCCCACATACCACTGAATCTCCACCTTATGCTCTTGGAATGGACTGCTGCTGGCAAATGCTGTTACTTTTATTATTCCCCCCTCCTGGAAGTTCCTTCTGGGTTATGTCTAAGCGGAAAATGTTAATCATCCTTCTAACCTCTGCTCTGGCACCAGCCCCCTGGGCTACATTCTTCCCTTCCACTGGTGAACTTAAATGCCTTTCTTAATGCTCTCCTGGTCCCATTCTTGTGACATTCCTATCATTATGTACAGTGTACCTGCTAATGTTTCTTCTCTGCCACTAGACTGTGGAACTCCTGACGGCAAGGACTGCTTCTCATTTACATTTAGGTTCCAGTCATTTAAACATAGGGCCACACAAAATTGTGCACAATAAATCTTTTAAAAAAAAAATTACTTCAGGGGCGCCTGGGTGGCTCAGTCGGTTAAGTGTCCAGCTTTGGCTCAGGTCATGATCTCACGGTTCGTGGGTTCAAGCCCCACATTGGGCTCTGTGCTGACAGCTCAGAGCATGGAGCCTGCTTCAGATTCTGTATCTCCCTCTCTCTCTGACCCTCCCCTGCTTGCGCTGTCTCTCTCTGTCTCTCAAAAATAAATAAAAAACATATAAAAGTAAAAAAAAACATTACGTCAACTACCCAATGAAATCAGTTAGAAACATAGTTATAAATAAGTAAAAAAATACTAAATGCAAATATGGGATAGGAGATAGGCTGATATATTTTAATAATAATAACTTTTAAACAAAAGAAATGCATATTTGAAGATATGTACAAGATAGAACACGTAGAAATGTAATTAAAAGCTGCTCTCTTACAATGAAAGACATGTAGTCAGCCTAATTACTTTTAGGGGTATCCCTCATGAACCATTTAGAACAGGAAGAAATATAGAAGGTAGATTTATGACTCACCTCACAGTGTCTAGGATGGAAAAAATAAAACAGCTGCACTTGTAAGGATGTTCTCTCTATATTTTTGTCTGCTCGTCTCTACATGTTCTTTCCTTCCTGACAAGGAAATATTGCTTGGCTTCCTATGTTACTCTCCTCCATAGAAAGTATACTAGCTTTTTAGAATTCAAGAACACTTTTTCTTGTGTAACCTCTCTGTACAAACCCTAAATGTTGCAACTTTTTAGTGCCACAATTGAATATGTTCAAATTCAAAGTAATGATTGATTTCTCATTTGATATAATTGTCTCCTATTAACTGGTTCTTTCAATAATAATGTATGGTGAAAAAGAAGTGTAACTGGGGCATCCGGGTGGCTCAGTTGGTTAAGCACCCGACTTCCACTCATGTCACGATCTGACAGCTTTGGAGTCCAGCCCCCCATTAGGCTGTCTCTGCTGTCAACACAGGAACCCACTTTGGATCTCTGTCCTCCTGTCTCTCTCTGCCCCTCGCCCACTAGCGTGCCCACACACATTCTCTCTCTCTCAAAAATAAATAGACATTTAGACAATAGTGTAACAGATTTCTGAGGAATAGGAAGAAGGGAAGGAGAGTTCTACAAGTTCTAGAAGGAGGGCTCAAAAAGAAAAGTTAGCAAGAGAAACTCAGATACAAAATATATGTCTTTATTTCCCAAAGTCAAAGCTTTTCATTCATCCAATGCTAACACATTTT
>NC_043700.1:22407051-22409826 GCF_006229205.1 Suricata suricatta
GCGACAAGGCTCAGGACGCTGTGAGACAAGGCATTGCTAGAAGCTCTGCCAATGTTATGATCCAGAAAGGGCCTCGTGAGAAAGACTTAGTACAAGTCAACACGATTTCATCTAGTGCCAAAACCAGTGCTCAGGATGGAGAAAGAAGACACTAACAAGAAGTGTGAAGTCTGACATCGTAACCAGGCCTGTTTCGTCTTCTAATGGCAAACTAATAGAAAAGTCAAAAAACGTGGACCCTGGCAGGCAGACAAGAGCAAAAGCAACTAGTGATAGATCAGCTCAGCCCAAAGAAACAGCAGAAGAGAGAAAAGCTCGTCTGAGTGAGTGGAAAGCCGGCGAAAGGAAAGTGCTGAAAAGGCAGCCTAGCTCAGTAGTTACCCAGCCTGAGCCTGAAGGACGACAGGAAAGCCCAGTTGGGTCCTTTTGGACTGCCCTGGTAGAAGGAGATGAACAAAGATCGCTTACCGCAAAAGTAAACGAGACTTTTTCTGAATGCCTAAACCTGATTAGTGAGGGATGTCCAAAAGAAGAAATATTGGTCACAGTGTACGACCATTAAAAAATTTCCAGATGTCAAAAAACTTGTTAAATATTGGATACGCTTTGCATGTATTGAACCTCTTACAAGTCCTATTGAAAATATTATCACACTATCAGCCTATTGAAGAGATGTGACATACCATTGCAGATATTCTGACAATGAAGAGTCAAGGAAAAGTTAAATATGGAGAAAATACTGAGGAGGCTTGTGTAACCAAGGAATACATCCACGAAGTCAGCACTGGAGACAGAGGGGTCAATCTAGAGTCAGAGAAACCAGAAATGGGAAAGAAAAATAGAAATGTGGTATTTCAAGATGATGAAAAAGAGCAAGACGACAAACCAAAGATTCAATCAATGACGTTAAAACCCCCAGTTCAGAAACCAGGGGGAGTTGCTTAATTAAATATAACGTGTCTACTACACCGCACCTACAAAGTATAAAAAAGAAGATGCAGTTCGACAATATAGATTCTACATTTCGAGAGCTAAAGTGTCTAACTCCAGTGAGATGTCCTTCATGTATTCAAGAGAACACTTCTAAATTGCTCATTATCCTTGTGTGTCTTCCTTGGAAGAATTAACAGTGTTAGAAGGTGAAACCGATGCTTTTGTGTGCTGTCTCAATGCAGTGCTGTGCCCGATGTATTCAGAGCCTGGAACAGTAGAAGAGAAATAAAGCAATGATAAGAAATGATGTTTCTATGGTTCCTGGGGTATTTCGTTTGCTTGTTGTGGCTTTGTGTGTCTCTTAGGAGCTGGCCAAGTACCGGAGTTATCACTGGCAAAAAGCTCTCTTACTGATGTTTACATCTGCTGGGCAGCAGAAAGCTAAGACTACCTTTTCGATCTTAGCAGAGGGAGTTTCTAATTGGTCCAGTAGTTTACTACATTCCTTGGATATAAACAGGTTTCATCATAATGTTGACTTGTTCACTTTGAATAGTCTTAAGTTAGAGATAAATTTTTAGCCATTAAATATAAGCATAGGAATGCTGTAACACCAGAAAAGGTATCCTAGATAAAATTTATATATCTGCATAGGCATGTTCTTGAAATTTATAATATACATTTACACAGAATACTGACTTTTCGCTGCCTCTCCTTAACTCTTTATCAGTAGAAAAGTCAGTAATCATAATGTGTAGAGTGACTGTGTTCAAATGGGAAGACTTGGAAGAGTCATCTTGCTTTTCCACCCAGTTCTAGTTCCGCAGACTGCTGTGGTCTGTGGTGCTTTGGCTCCTCGCTATTGTTTTCCAGCAGTGCTAGGGAGTCTGTGGTCTCTGCTGGCTTCTTTCCCTTTTGTTGTAGCTGAGGTCACCAGGAACGGTGACCCCATGTCTGAGAGCAGATGCTTTGTAGTAAGAAAGAAAAGGCACTAAACTCAGTGGGTATTAGAAACTTTCAATCTGAGTTTCTTCAGTTCCTTTTGTAACTTGACTATCTAAAATGCTACAATTTTAACTTTTATAATTTCACCTGACACAGTTGTAGACGATTAGAATGGAATTACAGCAGAATATATAATGTTATTCTAATTAAATAGAATTTCTAAAGTAACTAATAGTTCCTTATAAACCCTCTACTATAAAGTCATGCCCCTTGAAATATGATAGTTACATACAATAAACCATTTCACTCTCTACACATAAATATCACCAATAAAATCGTTTTGTAAGTCTCTGAACTAATCCTTAAATACATCGTCTACCAATTCTACAATTTCAAAGATACATTAGTTTTAAAACTGTGTAATATAAATGTGCTGGAAAATCACATAGTCTTAGATTGGCTCATTCCGTTTGTACACAGCACCTACTGCTGTCTTATGTTCTAGATAGGATTTTTATTCTTTCATAAACCATGTACCTAATATTTATAAATAAATATATCTGTATTAAAAAAAAAGAAATACAAATGTAGACATGGTGATACTCTTCTTATACATCCAAAGAATCTGTTGTTTTGTTTTGTTGTTGTTATTTTTATTAATGACACTGAAAAAAGATGCTGGTACCTTTTTTTCTCTCAGGAATGTAACCATATACCACCCAAATAAACTTTACCAACTCATTGGATCCATTAGGCAGTCAGAAGCTCACAAGCCAGTTTGTAAAGAGATACTGTCTGGTTGTTAAATACAAATGTCATTGTTGCTTTATGCAATGAATTATATCAAAACTCTAGGCTTTCTTGTTTTCAGGTTTTTGAGTTCTTTGTTTTGTTTTG
>NC_043700.1:22409926-22515338 GCF_006229205.1 Suricata suricatta
GTGTCTTCTAACAGGAAGTCACAGAAGCTGTCTGTCCTGAGATGTAGTGCTCACAAGTTTCATGGTAGCTGTCATGCTAGAGGCTCTATCGCTTTTGACTGTCACACTGCTGCTGTTGGTGCGCCGAGGCCCTGTGTCTTTAGGGACTGTGGTCCAAAGTTTCTTTGTTGCTGCAGAACTCTCCTCTATGACTTGTAGAGGCTTTCTAAATGAGTAAATCTTAGACTGAACAATTCAGCCACGGAAAGATCGAACCAAGCACAAGCTTCTTGGACATGTTAGCATCTTGCTTTGGTTTTTCTGTCATTATTTGTTTCTTTTTATTGTTGTTTTTAAGATGAAACACTTGACTTAATGTTGGCCTGGAGGGTCATCTTTAATTGGTACCAACTGCCCAGTTTGATTACTATCCTCAAAATTAGGTGTATCTATTACTATAGTTGAATTGGTTAATTCATTAGAAGGCCTTAAAGGAATACACTTTTTTTCCATTGTTATATTATTTTTGTTCCCACGAAGTCAACTGACATTTTCTTTACCAGCCATTTTTGTCTTAAATTTCAGAACTTTTGACTCTTCATGGACCTGGCCCTCAGAGGTCATCACTTTCTGGTCTCTACTGGACATGCGATTTTCCTCTTCATATACAAAAAATGTTTTTCTTTTTGACATATGTTCCTTGAGTTTCTGTCTTCTTTGTTCTCTGAGCTCAGGCTGGGCCACTGTAGCTCCCGGGACACTACTGGGGTGCTCATGGCTGCTACAGGTAGAGGACACGCATCAGCCCTGACAGTCCTGGACTGTTCAAGCTAAGGCAGCTGCAAACTGAGCACTGCATGTATATTTCTATAAGAAAGGTCTGTGGCTAGGAATTAGTCCTGCCTAGACATTTGTTTACTCAGAGCTACTCAGTGTCTGAGGGGTTTGACAGTATATACCACTAGGCTACTTGTAGGTAGGAGGGAAAAGATACTTCTTTCCAATGGTTAGTGGGAAACAAATTAGATAATAGGAAATTTTTTTTCCCCAGAGTTTAACATTGCAGAGTCTATAATTATTCTTTGGCCATACTCACTTTCATAAGCTAAAATTTCAATATCTTCCCTGTACTTCAGTACATTTCACTGGCTTTATAGGTTTTATAGATCTAATAAGCCACAGAGTTTATTCAAAAAGATAAAGAAGCTTCAAATATGCATGTAGTCCAAATTTGTTGCATAACCCATATTCTCAGTAAGGTACCAGTAAGGTACCGTGGTAATCAAAAGCTGTCCATGTGGAAAACATGAGCTAAGGGTCAAAAAATAAGATAATATGAGATAACACAAGACAAAATTTAAAAAATAATAAAACAAAACAAAACAGTAGCAGAGTAGGGAGGTTAATTAATAATGATTACATTTAACTGGAAAGGCAATGTAATGCATCACTTTTCTAACTATAACATACATTCATACTTTGGTGCCTAGGAGTCAATGGAATTAGAAATAGAAATATTTACAAAAATGTCCTAAAATTAAGAAGGCAACTTGGCTAAGTGTTTCTACTTCTTAAGGTAATCTAAATGGGTCACTTTCAACTTGAATTCAGAGACTTGTTTCTTTCTTATTTTGGTAGGAAAACCAACTCTTCTGCTCTAAATATAATGCTTGGTGATTAAAAACTTCTGTCCCAAGAATGAACTGAGAGTCATAATGAGAGGAACACTGTCAGCTGGTTATTGGGGACAGTCACAAGAAAGTAGAATTGCTTTCATACGTGCTTCATGGGCAAATTATATATAGATCATCAAATACAAAACATGACATTTAAATCACTTTTCACATGAAATATGATTTTTGCAGCTAGAAGTAACAGATTACCATACATTTTGATTGAGATAATAAATTCAGAGGCTTTGAAAAATATTTAAACCATTAATAGCAATATTGTGTCTCTTGTTACTTGGATGTTGCTTGAAACATGCGTTTGATCAGTGATAGTGACTCTAAACCCAGGTATTGAGGCATGGGGCTTTGTGGATTACTGGAACAGAGACTTTATATAGACACAAAACCAAACCTCCGTATATTCTCTCTGTGTGTGATGTTATAGTGCATGTCTGTGTGTGTTGCACCTACGTAGGGTAAAAAATGTTTTTTAGTTTTCTTGCAAAATACTATTTGGGATTTCATGAATTTATCTTTGTCTAAGATATGGATTTCAGCCTTGAAAGCTTAAAAGAGTGACGTTTTATCAGACCTAGAGGGAATTCGTTACTCAATATTAAATTCACATTCACTGTCTTATGCCCTTGATGCTTAAACTCGAAATGCAGACTTATTAACAGGTGACAAATACAACCCTCTTTGGTAACAGAAGACTCAGTGTCGACTGCTGTTTCTCTCAGTAGGCAAATAGGCAAATAATACTCAAAATGTTGTATAATGACCATAGGATCTAATCTAGAGGAGTAAAATTAATTCACTGTTTAAATCATTAGGATAAAATTACCCGAAACATTTGCAGCTGGACTAACGCTCCTCCATGTGGATCTGTGTTGCCAAAGTTTTCCTCTGGGCTTTCTCTTCTCTGCATTTTCACTGCACAGTAGTTGCTGAATGACCCAGTCTTCTTTGAGATAATATGTTCAACCTGGGAATTAGTAAATCTTGGAAGCTAAGACATCTCTGTGGGCAGTACTGCCAACCGGTTAAAAGCACCAGCTTTGCAGTCAGATGCCTTGACATGTCCAGGTTATTTGACAGGATATTCTGAATCTTAGTTTCCTTTCATGTAAATTCAAATGACAAAAAACTTCATTGGTATTAAGTGTGTCGATGAAAATGCATACGGGAGGAGGAATCAGGAAGACTTCACTGCAGTGAAGAAATTTGGGGTCAGTATTTTGAAGTCCACTTTTTCACCCAAATAAGAAAGTGCCTGTTACATTCTATGATTTGGAAAAAAAAAATCTGTAAGTAAAATAGAACTTGGTTCTTACATTATTTATTAACCTTTCCTGAAAAGCCATTACCTTTTTCTCAAGCCACTTACACTGTAATATATTTTTTAGTAATAGGATGTGTAGAATATAGATCTCTTTGATTGTAAACTCAAACGTTCTGCCTTTAACATATGTTTTGTGCACATATGTAACTGCATTATCTTCATGGAGGGTATGAATCATAATTGTCTTGCCGGCAAACAAATTATTTAAGCCTTATATAATCTGCCATTTTTTTTATTGATATAGCTTGTATCCATGCCACCTTAGCCAGAAATACAGTAGCAAAGAATTTTCTAAGGATTTTTCTTTAGATTTCTCAAGAATGAATATAAACATGAATTTACACGTGAATGCCTAAAATGAATATCCAGCTACTATTATGTGTTATAGGGAAGATCAATACATTTGTAACTATTATTTAAAATATTGCTGTACTTTCAATTAACATTTTCATAAATCTCAACAAGGTAAGTATAAATTTTAAGATTCACATCACCAGACAGTTCTACTCACTAACCAATTTCTCAGTAGTTACAAAAATTGTAATTTATGAATGCAATATTCCTCATGTACATAATTGCAAAAGGAGAACATCCTTACAGATTGATAAAGTATTGATATGTAATAGAATACTATCAATATTTTAAAAATACATAAAACCTTAGAACTTTTTACATTTGAAATAAACTCAGTTTTAAAAATATCATTGGGGGCACCTGGCCTGCTTGAGACTCTCTCTCACCTCTCCTCCACTCACACTCTAAAAAAATAAGAATTAAATTTTAAAAAATATCTTTGCCTAGTGTTTTGAATCATTGCTTTTGTACATTAGGCTGTAATAAAGTGCACATGCATGCATGAACATATGTGCACCAATCTCAAAAGAAACTCAGATATAATTAAAAAGAGTCAAGTCCAGCGTACAAGAGCAACAATAATAACTTTTAAAATCTATCTAATCCTTCAGTGAGTAGTGTGGCTAGATATCAAGTGTTCTGTTATAAAATTGTTCACCTCTTCATAATATTTATTGCAAGTCCAATGTGTGTCATATACAAGGTTAGGTCAAAAGAATATCAAAACAAATAAGATCGGTTCCTACCCTTGAGGACATTTAAGAGAGAAGGTCCTATGATCAGAATAGTATCCGTACAGTATGGTAAAGACTCAAACCAAGTCATCCTAGGGTGCTGATAATTTTCGTGATTTTCCTGTCATTTTTTCCTGCTTTATCTGGGGTTGACTACTTCAGTTTGGTTTCTAATGTTGGAATGTTCCCTGTTTACCCCAGGTTGATTGCAATCTGTAAGACCCAATACAGCATAAAGCAAAGCCTGACATAGAGGTATTGCTCAGTTAGGAAGGAATTTTTAGTGTAGAATAGAGGTTCAGATTCAACACTACTGCACGGGGTTTAGCCCCGTGTTGATATTTTCTGATTCTTAACTGTTTTGAAATGGACATTCTAGAAATTTAGAATTTGGCCAAATAGTAACAGTACTATAAGATATTTCAGTTGTTGTTGTTGTTAAGGTGCAATTTCCACATAGTCTGAGTGTATTCTGAAACACTGGAAAATTGTTTAAATCCTTAAAAAATGGGTTTCTTATTTTTGCTACTGAATTGAGGGGAACATCTGAAATATGACTATTTCTTGACTGTTGAAACTATTCCTAGTATTCTCACATTGGCAAATGTGGAATAGGCTATACCTGTGTCTTGTGATTTATTGTAAAATTATCCTAGGGTTTGGTATCTTACACTACTTCAGTTTAGCTTTGCATTTGGAGTTAAAAATATTTTTATCTTTATATCTATTCAGAAGCTTTTCTCAAATACACTGCCCTGATTACTAATAACTGCCCTAAAAGCTATTTTCCCAGCTACTCTTATTAGATTTCATTCCATCCTTCTAATATGTTTTTTAACTTTCAGAAAGTAGCAATACAATAAAATTATTTTTACTGGGATAATGTTCAGTTTAGATCTCTAAGAAAATCTAGAATCAATTTACAGTTACTATCTTTTTTAGTTTAATGCATATAAGTGCATTTTAATTTTAGAATAACTAGTGATTAAATCAGGTACTTAATTCATAAATTAAACAAAAACATATTATGATAGGTTTTAAAGATTCATGCTATAATTATTATTAGGTACTTTTGTAATCAAGGATATTAATACAATATATATATATCCCTGTGTTTTTGATTGTTTTTGTACTCTTTAACTTTTAATTAAATTGAATGGTCCAAAGGGCAGCCCAAGGAGAACAAACTTTGAAGGCAAATTAATCAACATTACTGTGATGAAAATCAACTTGTAAGTCAATAAAAAAAACAAAATATCATTTTTAATACACTAAAAATAAGTAGAAAATGACTAGAAATTTTCAACTTCTGTATTGTATACATATAATTTTAAAATTATTTGGTATATAATTGTACATTATAAAATATTTTGTATATAATTATACATTATTACAAAAGGAACCATGTTCTGTCTAGTTTATGTTTGTATACCTTTTTGCTCCATGGTTGCATGTTTCATTTTTTATTATAAATATTTTGTTTTTGATCCAGTGGATGAAACACATAGCATTTATTTTTAATAGTGACTAAAAAATTCCTAATATTTAATTTGGACTGATTGGAATAGGAGCTGAATAAATGTGTGTTGAATGAATGAAAGAGGAGTCTTCTGCTCATACTCTCTTAGATTCTCCATCGACTTCTTTTTTTTCTAATTTTTGTGTATTTCATCCCCATTTCTAGTGAGCAGATAAGCAATGAGGAAAGCACTAGGGTACAGCATTTTGTTGCAAAATGGGAAATTGAGAAAGAAAGCTAATGACTAAAGGTCAAAGAAGGAGGAGGCTTAGAGTAATAAATGCCAATCTTCCCAACAGCTTATGAGCTAATGTTCTCCATACTCTTCACCATTCTCATGATGTTTGGATGTGGAAGATGAGCACTTTTGTTTTCTCTGATAAGTAGTTTGGCCAGGATATCTTCTTTGAGGCATTCTCCACCTTAAACTATTGGTCAGGGGGCTGCTTTAGAGTCTGGGTCTGTAAGAAACAGATCTGACTCCAAATTTTGTTTTGACAACAAATTACAAATATAACTGTAAGCAGGTTAGTTTGCCTCTGTGAGTCCTAGTCATCTCTTGTTAAATGTAACTGATAATAACTACCAAGTAGAATTGTTGTTAACTCTCAATAAATACTAAATAAAATATTGCTTGAAAGGATTTCTCTCCTAGTACTTGGCAAATAGCAGATGCTTAGTAAGTTTTATTAAACTTTAGCTATTGATACCTAATAAAGAGGTGCATATTACAGTTTTCAATTATTGCCCAATTAATGATCCCACTATTTAGGGTGATCATTGCCTACATTTATAGTGCTAATGGGATATTTTAAATCTACTTTTATAGGTTTTTGATTTATGAACTGCGTCATAATTTTCTATAGCTTCCCAGTAACTGACATGCTTTATGAGGTATTTCTCTGCTCTAATGGCTCACTTCCCTCTCTCTGTCTCTTTTTGTTAACTTCCCCTATGTTTTATCTATTTTGTTTCTTAAAATTCACATATAAGTAAAATCATTTGGTATTTGTCTTTCTCTGACTGATTTTGCTAAGCATAATGCATTCTTATGCTGATTTTATTGATTTTGCTGAGCATAATACATTCTTATACTGTTTGTGGAAATGAAAACTGATATAGCCACTGTGGAAAACAGTATGGAGGTTCCCAAAAAGTTAAAAATAGAACTACCATATGACCCACCAATTTTACAACTAGGTATTTACCCAATGGATATGAAAGTACTGATTTGAAAGTCATGTATACCCCAATGTTTATAGCAGCTTACAATAGCCAAACTATGGAAAGACCACAAATGTCCATTGATTAATGAGTTGACAAAGAAGATGTGTGTGTATCAATATCTTTATCTATCTATATCTATCTAGATAATGGAATATTACTCAGTCATCAAAAAGAATGAAATTTTGCCATTTACAATGATATGGATGGAGCAAGAGTGTGAAGTGCAAAGAGAAAGGAATGATTTTAAAGGCTTTTGTTTCTCATAATACTTTTAACCCAAAATGAAAAATAATCAGTTTATATCTTTTAGAAAGCTTTAACTTCCTTGAATCTTAGAAGCAATTTTTTCAAAATTTCATTCATTCATTCAGAAACTTGAAATAATGTGACCCCTGTATGTCAGGAAGCTGGCTCTATACATCAGTAAAGAGATGTAAATCTTGTCTTTAAATAGCAAATCTTTACTTTTAGATCAAATTTAGACAATCTTTGATACTAATGCATTTTATATGTTTACATTATAACACAGAAGGATCCTTCATAAAATTATTTTCTGACTTACTAAGTTATTAAATTATTAAGTCACTTTTTCTGACTTTATAGCTAATTTGAGCATAATTTATGATTTTCAATACCTAATGCATGGACACATTTTCTTATTGACATCTGTGATGAATTGGTACTAATGTCTATAATTTATTTGATACTAGGTCCTTGTATGAAATGTACCTTTCAATTAGTATATAATTTCAATGAGAAAAATAGAATCTACTCATATATCACATTTTTTCCAAATATACCATGGATCCGTTGTAGGACTGGTAGGATATTTTGAACAGAGTTTGTTTATAAGATAATGAGAATTGATACGGAGGTTTAACTGTATTTTTCCAATTGTGTTCATTTTTAACTGATATATGTCCAAATGATTTTCTGCTATCCATTCATTTTGTTTATTGTAATTTTTTATATTGAAATAGTTTAAAACTCACAAGAATTAGTAAAAATACTTTAGAATCCTTATATATCCCTCACCTAGCATCCACCAATTATAATATCTTCATATCCATTTCACTGGCTACTCTTAGAAAATGTTCAAGAATTTTTCTTCCCCCTAGACTATCATAATTTTATCTAATCCATTGCATTGCATTTCTTTATATCTCTAGACCATCCCTTAAAATATCCCCAGAAGTATATTGAAATTTTGTTACCATGGTAGACCTTTTAAAAATAGATATGGAGTAATCCTGAAAGCATTGAATTCTCTCATGATACTTATTAATGAAAATCTAAGTCAGACACAGAAAAAACAAATACCATATGATTTCACCTATATGTGAAATCTAAAACAGAAAATAAATGGATAAACACACAAAGAACTGAATCCGACCTATAAATACAGAGAACAAACTGACAGTTGCCAGAGGAGAGAGGAGTAGGAAAGGGATGGATAAAATGGGTAAAGAGGAGTGGAAGATACAGACTTCAGGTAATGGGATGAATAAGTCACAGAAATGAAGGTACGGCATAGGAAATATAGTCAGTGGTATTATGATAGTGATGTGTGGTGACAGGGAGTAGCTACTCTTGTGGTGAACATAGCGTAACATGTAAACTTGTTAAATCACTATGTTGTATACCTGAAACTATTGTAACATTGAGGGTTAACTCCACTAATTTTTTTTAAAAGGAAAAATAAGAAGTGTGTTGTATAATCCTAGTAGATTATCTTTCCTTTTCAGAAAAAAAGTTATTAATACTTGACACTTCAAAACAAACTTAGTTATAGTAGGATTTCTTTCCTTCGTGTTTAAGTACTATTTTTTGATGGAAGGAATAATTTTAATTATAGCTCCTGTGGAGAGGAAATATAGTAGAGAATGTCATTGCTAATAAAGTGATAACCATGATCCATTATTCTACCAGATGGTTTATTTTTCCTATTATGACCCACTGCACTGACTTTACTAAAATTATTATTAGATGCTTGCTAACTAATTACATAGCTTTTTTTTTTAGGAGAAAGGAATGGATTTTTGTTCCTATTCATTGAAATATGTTAAATTTTCTTTCAACCCATATAGATTGCTTAAAATTAAAAGAAAGTAAAATAAAATGTGTTAGTTTTCTTTTTGTTCAGGCAGAAGATTTGGATTGTATCATAATGGAATTTAAACAATCAAATTTAAATAATTTATTTTAATAAATGTCACTTGCGCCCTAAACAAACTGCTTACATCACTTTAGTGATTCATTTGTTTCAGTTTGTCGTCAACAACAACATAATTAGTGTTCAAGCTGATGCCTAAGATTGGGTACAAATTACAGGATAGTTTGGATCCTGAACTCTTAACACAAATCACATAATATTGTTGAGCATGCCTAGAGGTCACAAAGGCTTTTCTGAAGAAATATGATATGCTATTCTCACTTTATTGATTTAACTTTAATATAAAATATCTACGAACAGTTTGGTTGATCTTAGCAACTAAATTCATAAGAGTCCACAGTGGTAGATGGTATGAGAAAATATTTCAGAACTGCAGTGGCTGTCAGTAATATCAGCCTAAAATATTCAGTGTTCTGTGATACTCACTGGATATTGAAAAGGCATAAAATAGTCAATTTTAGATTGAGGCTTCTGCTCCCTTGTGTGCAGTAACTAGCTCTTTGCTTACCGATCTCTTATAAAACAATGGGTGCCTCAGAAATAAAAAGCTTTCATGTTTCCTTCCCCATCACTGAAAAGTACCTCGCATGTATTAAAAGATCAATAAATATTTATTTTTTGGTTGGGAGAAGAAAGGAAGAATGAAGGAAGGAAGGCAACTAATCCATGATAACTGTTCTAAAAACAGAATGCATGGCTGTTCCACTTAAGAACTTTTAAGTAAAAGGAAAAGTCACTCCTCTTAACTCAAATATTAAAAATTCAAGAGCACAGGAATAAAATAGCTTTAGAAAATAATTTCTACCCCATCTTTTTTAGAGGCCTCTAATTATCCCTGCTTCTCTCCATGGCCCTGCTTTATTCAACTTGGCCAAAAGTTGTTCTCTGTGCCTTGGTACTTATAGCTACCTTGACTTTGCAGCTTTCATCTCTCATTTCAAGACCCCTCTGGTCTTGACCTCTCAACTGTGGTTTCCAACACTAGTAGCCTGATGTATTAGGCATGCATTTGGGTCTCTTGAACCCAGCTCACACTAGTCTCACTGCATTATTCAGTTTGCTGTTGCAGTGCTGAGGGGTTGACTGTGTTGAACACCCACTCCTGACAGAATAAGCCATGTGTCACCAGCCTCGCTCATGTGCCCCGGGTCCTCTTCCTACTTCCCAGCGACCCTTTCTCCTTTGTACTGGCTCTCTCTTTTGTGTTCATGAACTCTGCTAACATGATCTCCTTTTGGTAACAGTCACCATGAGAATTTGAAAAATCAAGGGCCATGTAGCCATATACTGCACAGAAATTCTTATGGAACTTTTCTGAGAGCTGTTCAAATCAATTCAGTAATTATCATTATTCATAGAGGAGATATATTTTGGATTAATGTGGTTAAAACGACTCATCTTCTATGAACTATAAAACCTATAGTGTAAAGGGAGAAAAATACGTAGTGATCAATAAAGCAGTACATTTTGATATCTGGGTGAGAAAAGCTGATCTCTGGGTTGGATTACTCTCCATGGACTATATTCCCTCAATTTTTCACATATAGAGATACAAAATTATGTCATCATGAGCTTCTGAAGTTTCATGAAGAGATAACTAAATTAATTTTGTATTTATAAATTAACTATCTCATCTGAGGACATTTTAAATTTATTTCTCCTACCCATTACTTACAAGCATAGAAATTAAAAAAATAAAAAACTGATTGACCTTGTTGACTGTCAATAATAAATCATAAACTTGTGTTAAATAAACTCTAAAATATAGTATCTTCATTAATCTATCATAGTGTTTATTCATTTATTTTGAGAGAGAGAGCAAGAGAGTGGACGTGTGTGAGTGGAGTAGGGGCAGAGGGAGAGGGAGACAGGGAATCCCAAGCAGGCTCCTTGCTATCAGTGCAGAGCCCCACATGGGGACTGATCTAACTAACCATGAAATCATGACCAGAGCCAAGACCAAGAGTCAGATCCTTAACTGACTGAGCCACCCAGGCACCTCAGGATCTGCATTAATATTTTAATTAATCCAAAATACGTTATGACTTATTTTTAGTGTGGTTAATTTAGATGTAATCATCATTTGGCTTTGAAACTTTGCCAGGATGCATAAGGTATACACAAATACTATTTTGAAAAGAAAGTAATGCATTTTATCATTTATTTATTTCAACTACTTGCTCTAGGAACTAGCAGTTTTCCAAAACTGTAAATTGAGCTATTTATGAAATTACATTGTCTGACATTTGACATTACCCTTAATGAATCTTAATTTACTCCATGCTCTTGAACTCAATTTAAGGGGAATAGTTTAGTCTTCCTCTTGTATTATACTATATGCAGACACAACCACACACGCGTGCACGCACACACACACACAGACACACACACACTACAAATTTGCGCTGTAAGTCAGTTTATGACTGGTTTTCCCTTGTATTTTTCTACATGGCGATTTTTTATGGGGGTGATACTCTCCCACTCGCTCTCACAAAGTTTAACAACCATTATCTTTCAATTCAGGTCTCATTCATCCCTTGAGTTGGCATAGTTATTGAAGTAAGGGGTTATTTGTCTGTTGGTGTTCATTCTCTGCTTAACTATCTACTGAAAACTGCTAATAATCTAGTTACCTTTACTTGGATGTTTATTCTAACACCATTCTGCTGCTTAAAAGTGAATATACTCTTGTAGTAGATTTTTTTTAAGATTCTGAGGCAGAAATATTGTTCTTCTTCATGATCTGGATACTGCTGTGACTTTTGATGCCGTACCTCGGATACCCAGACACATCTGGGTCTCCAGGACCCTTATATAATGCCATTAAGCTATTTCCACAATATTTTCAAAGTAGTCCTTAAATTTTAATTGAAACTTACCCGATAAGATTTGTGACATGTACTGTTTTCTAGAGGAAAATAATTTTTTATTGAAACAATTAATTATTTCTATATTTGTTTATTCATGTGGCAAAATTTACTATATTTTAAATCAAATTTTATGCTGGAGTTTTAATTGTGATATTTATTCAGTTAGAACTGGTTTCATTGGGCCTAGTAAGTTCTTCCTCAGGGATCCCAATATCTCCTACCTTCTAAGATTACTTAACCTTAAGCTTTCTCACATAAGAGATTATTAATTGCATTAATAAACCTAGTAGCTAGATCCATTCAACCTAGTGGCTATAGATTATTGCAGTTAGAAGTTTTGGAAGTGATTAGAGTGTAAGTAAGAAAGGAAATAAACTGAGGAAGGAGACAGTATTTGGGAATGGGAAGTAAATGAAAAAAGATGATCATCTATTAATTGACATACATTAGATTCCTTCTCATTATTTTTGTGCCCAATCTTTGCATCCTCTCCAGTCAGGGTTGTTTCAAGGTTCTTATATTCTTGGGAGCCACAAGACACCCCACTATTGTGGTATTTAGATAGATCACATTTATACACATGTAGTAGGTCTTCATTATCCATTAGGGTCAAAGAAATTGATTTTTCCACATAAGTGCATATTCTTAACAATGCTTTTGCCACTCATGTCCTACTAAAAATATTCTTGATGAACATATTTTCACATAGTTTCAAACTACTACTACAACTATTTTTGATGATAAATTTTCATTCTTAAAAATTCAGTGGTGTACCACACTAGTACAGTTGTATGTCAACCTCCTTGTCCCTTTGGAAAAATCACAAGAACTCTTCTGTATCTGGTACATTTCAATGATTCTACTAAATGCTGGACATTCAAGAGTGTTCTGAAATGTGTGTGTGAAGGGTCAGAATGCTAAAAAATTTTGATCAATTCAACCTAAGCTGTTAATAAATAGAAACATGGTCAAAGGGAGTCAAATGATTTTTTTTGACAAAAAAGAGAATACATAAAATGTGAAATTGTAAATAACAATTATTAATTTATTGAATTATCTGTGAGGAGTCATAAGTTATAAACAAATGATATATATTATTTACTGATTACTGATATTTGAGGACCTATCAGAAGAAAAGGAAGCACTATGTTGTAGGTTAATAAAATACAGTTTCTTTTATCCTCACAATTATTTTTCCTTAGATATCTTAAGAATAGGCGTGTCATTTTTATGAGAGATCAAATGATTATATATAATAGCATATTATGCAAATGAATGGATTTAGTCTACTGAGAAAGGTGAAGATACTTGTTTAGAATCTTTAAGGTTAAGCGTTAGGCAGATTAAGGATGTTTAAATATTTAAATATGTTTATGGGGTAGAAAGCCTAAAATCAGGCATTGCCTATTATGCAGCATTTATGCATTCCTAATTTATAAAATAATTTTTCTTTAATTACTTTTATGATAGGAAACTGAAAAGATCCAATTTCCATGTGCATTGCAAATTTTGAAAATACGTTTCTGCCAAGGGGCATTAATATGTTTAAGTGTTGTTATTGTCTGAAGTGAAGATGAGATTAAGGGGGTGCTTGAGGAGTTAATGTCAAAAGTGTTTTTCAAAGCTTCAAGCAAAGCATTTCAAGAAGAAAGAGAGACCTATAGTCGTTGCTAACATTGTGCCATTCCTCCCAGGAGGAATATTAAACACGCACACCTCATGCAACACATAAAAATCTTAGGGTAAAAGTAAGGGGGTTTTTCTTTTGGTAACAAGGGCATATTAATATTGAATATCTGCATTGTATACTTAATGCCTTGTATGTAGGCCTGATCATATGAAGAGTAATCCTAAATGAAGGCTAATGCATCGGAGTGGAGTTCTCTCCCGAGCTAATTGAAGCCGACAGCCCTGTGCTGTTTGCAAGGAAACCTTCATGGGGAGTTAGGAACAGATGCTAAACAATATGGCACATTTGATTTCATGCTGCTCACACATGCCAGCCCCTGGCAGTCTTTATGAGGTCAGAGGATTAGTAAAATTGCAGTCAGCAGGAATATAAGTAGAAAGAGCCAAGCAGGTGTGCTAAAATGAGTTCGATGTGGGCTTTCCCCAGGTGTGTCTTACTTGCCCTTCAGCATATGGCTGTAGGATCATAGGGGAAAAGTTAATGCTTAGATAATTTCACCCAAACAATGCAACGAGTTAGGGCTTTATACATGTTGAATATGAAATATACATGTATGTTGGACTAAACATACATGGAATTTAATTTTAATGTTTCTTTAAAAATCTAAATGATGATAATTCTTAAAAATACATAAATATAAAACAAAAAACATGTTGACGACAAGGAATTCAGCTTGGTTATCAGTCATTATTTGTTTAAATGGTTCTGGCTTTTGTGGTCTCAATGTATCAACCTCTACAATTAGGATGTTGGAATGGATGATATCTAAGATTCGAAGATCCCTTCCATAGATGGAAAAAACAATGACTATTTTACAAATCTCAAGATTTTAGAGTTGGCTTTGTTATTTTTATTTATTTATTTGATTGGTTGGTTGTTTTTTGTTACATTAGACAGGGATCCAATGAACTCAGTGGTTATCAACTTGGAGGAAGGAAACAGCACAGAAAAAGTATTTGGACCAGAGAAATGGGGCGCTGTCATCCTTTTCCCACTGCAAGTGTCACTTTTTCTCATATAAGTTATTAATGGAACTCTGCTCTGTCGTTTGGTTGTGTTTAGAGCAGGGAGTTGGGGGAATAAAACTGATAACCACTGAGTTTATTTTCAATAAGGAACTAAGGCCCCAGATATCTAGCTG
Source organism: Suricata suricatta (assembly GCF_006229205.1). Taxonomy (NCBI): domain Eukaryota; kingdom Metazoa; phylum Chordata; class Mammalia; order Carnivora; family Herpestidae; genus Suricata; species Suricata suricatta. Next base: position 22,424,626 of record NC_043700.1, read on the forward strand.
TCCCAAAGCTAGATGGCAACACATCCAGGGTTTGTATGATGTTAATTTAGTAATGTTGCTCTGTCCCACACTGGCTCTTTGAATCTCTTTGAATCTTTTCGAGATCCTAAACTGAGAGAAAGAAGTGGGTTGGAGTGGACTGACACTCAGGCCACACGCATATCAGCGACGATCTCAATATAACAATGTTACTAAAGTCTGTCCTGTCTTTTCATCAGCTCTCTGCCTTCTCCTGCCCCCAGAAAACAACCTGTGCAAAAGAAAGCAAAAAGGGCAGATGGCATAATTCTTCTACAAATTCATTGTCCAAAATTGATCCTGTTCTTTTTCTTAAACTCGAGCAGATTCTAAGTTGCAGTGGCTCCTTCAGTACATACTCCATTATTTGGTATCAGTCTGTTGCCGAGGCTTCTATTCTCTGTGAAAACATAAAACACAGGGGACTCTGAATGGAAGCATCATGTACAGCAGCAGTATATGGGTAGATTTGAATTGATTTTGTGATACTAAGAAATTAGACAAATTTAGGAGATGAGGGAGGAGTCACCTCTTTTCTACAATCAATAACCTTGCAAGTGTTGCTGCTCACGCTGTATTCCTGAATAGTCTGTCTCTCTCTCTCACTCTCTCTCACTCTCTCTCTGATTTAATTTTTTCTTTTACTAATTTTACTAAAGTGATCACATGGAAGAAGTTGCTAGAAGCTCAGCTTAGTTGTATGTGGTATGAACTTGTCATAGAGAAATCTTCCAGTATCTGTGTTAAAGAGAAAGGACACAGACCTCTTGAGAACAAAGAGTTCACAAACTAGGAATTTGTGTGACATGCATTTCACACCATCAGAGCAATGAAATTACCAGCAACATTCATCAGTCTTACTGAAGTATTCCCTGGGTATCAAAAAGGCTATAAGAAATCAAGAAAAGCACTAACTAGCTTGAAAATCAGATATGTATCTTTTGCTCAAAGGAAAATAATTTTTTATCAAGTGAGTGTAAACAAATATAATCAGAGAAAGAGGACACAAAATATATTTGAAGTCTGCCAATAGTGTAATTCAAAAGTAACATTGGTGTTAGTGATATTTCCAAAGTGAGGCTCACAACATTTCGATAGTCTTGAGCTCTTTGTGCAACAGTAAGTTTTATTAGTTTCTTTCATCAACCATTCTGAATTCTTTCCTCAAAGAGAAAACAATTATGGCTATTGTATGTCAATAACTAAAATTGTTGTCATATACTAACAGATTTAGAAATAGAGAAGAGACACAACCTATCAGGATTATGTGAAGATTTTAAGATTCCTGATCAAATTACTGCTAAATATTATGCACTATGTGATATTAGTTCTGGTCTTGAGAAGTCAAGGTTGGTAAATTGCATAGGAGATAAACACAACTAATGCATGTCAGTTTGGTAGCATAAGAAGTATTGCCCCATTGTATATGCTTATCAAAATTTCTGTCAGGTATCAAAATACCATTTTAGAATACAGTCAGAAAAATCTTACAAAAATTTTCAACTAAGCTTTACAAAACCCAATAATAATGCTTTGTGATAATTTTGTTGACTGGATACTTTACCTTGGCTGCCTCTAACTTTGGCTTATTTCTAATCAGGGTATTAATAGTTAGAGTCTAGTAAAATACTCTACATCCTATTTTTTCTGTGCAAAATAATGTCTCAACACTACATGTCCAGGATTTCAGGAGCACTTTATATTGTTTTATGTCTTGTGCCTGTCAGGCTGTGGGTACAGCTTGCAGCCTCTCTTAGGGCTGATTGCCATTCACAACCAACTAATCAACCAGTGATTGGACTTTTTAAGATTTTTAATTGGCTAGAGGACATTATTTTTTCTCTTGAAAAAGTCCACTAATTTGGGTTATATGAGCTTTTTCTTTTTAATGTTTATTTTCGGAGAAAAGGAGAGAGAGCAGGGGAGGGGCAGAGAAAGAGAGGAAGAGAAAGAATCAAGCAGGCTCCACATTGTCAACAAAGAGCATAAGGCAGGGCTTGATCCCAACCAACCAGGAGATCATGATATGAGTTAAATCAAGAGATAGACGCTTAATTGATTGAGCCACCCAGGTGCCCAGATGTTTTTGGTTTTTTAATGTGTTGATTAATGTTTTGTCTTTATGTTATGAGCAGATAACCATATAAATAAACATACATAAGGGGAGATATGTACAAATGCAATTATAGGGAATAGATCTGAAACATTTTAAAAGTTGTAAACTTTCTCATAAGATATGACAATTACCCTTACATGTAAGCAGAACTTTATTTTGCTCAATTAATGGTTACATATTAGGAGTGTGCTAGAAAGATGAAAGTAAATTACAAAATAAGCATTTTTAAGGAAGTGCTAAGTTGTTTCAGAAATGTTGGAATCAGTTTCTAATAAGATGGAGGAAGACGACTTTATTTTCCAGAAGATGACATGGATTTTAGTCCATGTATTTCAGGAACACAAAATAGCAGGAATACCTTTGTCAAGAAGCAGGGAGCAAGGACTATCTAGTTAGCAGCTATCTGCAAAACGAAAAAAACCCCAAGCAGAATGATACTGAGTCAAACATGCACTTGGAGTAATAATTGATTTCTTAAAGTGTCTGAGGAGAAAGCTTGATAATGGACCCACATTGAGACCAGAAGAGAATCTTGACAAGTCAGTTCAGAATTATATTACTTTTGTAAAATGTATATTCATTCCTGAGAGAGAGAAAACAGGGGAGGGGCAGAGAGAGAGGGAGACACAGAACTCAAATCAAGCTCCAGGCTTCACAGTGTCCGTACAGAGCTCAATGTGGGGCTTGAACTCACAAACCATGAGTTCTTGAGTTGAGCCAAAGTCTGATGCTTAACCAATGGAGCCACCCAGGGACCCCCCAAAATTATATTACTTTCAGACAAAATATGCTAAATGCTTTACAAAACAAAATGTAGATATATAATGATTATTAAGATTAATAATGTAGACTTCCACTTCTGGGATGATTTTACCTTTTACCTAGTCCTGTAATTAAGTACAACTAACAATCTTGAAGAGTGTATTATAGAAGATGCAGTAGGGCACTGGGGCTTTCATATTAGCCACGTGGGAAAGAAGCTTCTGCTCTGGTGTCAGTGAAGGTATGATGAACACTAGAAGGATCTTCAAGCTAGCTAATGCAGCGGAAGGGTCAGTGGAGAACTAGTGGAAAAATAGAATCCCTATCCCTGCTCAGGAGTAACGCGGCCCTGCCTTGGCTGTCAACGGAAGAGACCCGGGGCTGTCATGCCTGCCTGAAATTAATGAGGCATGCGCACCTGCCTTTTATCTTGCTGGTGTGGTGTCAGAGGAGGCTAACTACAACAGGTTTAAACAGAAACCCCAAATCTCATAACACAATACTGAAAATGATCAGCTTCTAATCGGATATCACTCGGGCAGCCTGGGTGGCTCCGTTGGTTAAGCATTTGACTTCGACTAAGGTCATGATCCTACAGCTGGTCCTTTTGAGCCCCATGTCAGGCTCTGTGCTGACAGCTTGGAGCCTGGAGCCTGCTACAGATTCTATGTGTGTCTCTCTCTGTCCTTTCCCAGCTTGCACTCTCTGTCTATTTCTCAAAAATAAATACACATTAAAACAGGGATCACTCAACATACCAATAATCAGGAAGATATTAAACTAAAGTAGAAAAATATCAATAGATGACAATTTTGAGATTATATATGTTACAATTACCTGACAAATATATAAAACCAGACATAATAAAAGTCATTAAACGAGCAAATAAAAACAAAAAACAGATACAAAACAGTCTCAACAAAGAAATAAAATAAAAATTAAAAATAAAAAGCAAAGCCTCAGCAATGAATTAGAAGACATGGAAAGAATCAAATGGACATTTTAGCATTAAAAATGAAGTAAGAGAAAGTCAATGAATAGCCTCAATAGCAGAACAGACAGAACACAGGAAAGACTCAATAAACTCAAAGATGGAAGAATGAAGGAGAATTGGGAAAGAACCGGTAAACTTAGAGACAGAGTAGAAATTACCCCAGAGGAGAAACAGAAAAAAATAAACTGGAAAAAGTAACAGAGGCTCAGGGACTTGTTCAGTGAACACAATACATTTGCCGTTTGTCTTGGAGGAAGAGAAGAGAGTGAACTGAAAATTAGTTGGATAAATGACTAAAAACTTGTTTTTTTAACTTTATTTATTTATTTACTTGAGAGAGAGAGAGAGAGAGAGAGAGAGAGAGAGAGAGAGAGAGCGCAAGAGAGAGCATGAGCAGAGGAAGGGCAGAGAGAGAAAAAGACAATCCCAAGCAGGCTCTGCACTGCCAGCACAGAGCGAGACGTGAGACTCAAACTTAGGAATCTTGAGATCATGACTGAGCTGAAATCAAATGCCAGACACTTAACCACTGAGCCACCCAGGTACCCCATGACTAAAAATTTATTAAACTTTATATATATATATGTATAAAGTCTTCAACTTGGAGGATCATAGAAACATCAGTGGCATACAACAGCATTTTGGCCATCCCCTCTGCCCTGGTGGGCATGAGCATTCTCTTGCTGGCAAGCCTCCATTTAAGACTGATGAATTTAGAGATCACCACCATCCCCACAAACCACATAAACATGGATGTCTACCTCCTCTAGAAGACAAAAATCAGTCAGACAGACCATCATTTCAGGAAGGAGCCCCTCCAGTCTTGCCCACTCCAGAGTTAAAATGTCATCACCCCCATTTTGGCACCAATAGGACCCATGGACACCCTCATAATCATAGTTCTAGTGAGGATGATCCCCATGGACCCCCTTCTCATAGGCATGATCCCCATGGGCACCACCCCCATGGGCACCACCCCCATGGACACCATCCCATGGACACCACCCCCATGGCCATTATTTCCTTGACCATGGACCTTGTGACCCACTACCACATAGCAAGGATCCCCAGGATCACCATCACCAGCGTCATGGTCCACCATCTAGGCATCCAGAAGAAAGAGGTCCAGGTAAGGGACACTTTCCCTTCCACTGGAGACAAATTGGATATATTTACCTACTCTCTCCACTAAAGAAAGATGAAGTTCTTCCTCTGCCTGAAGCCAATTTTCCTAACTTCTCATTGCCAGGCCACAGTGACTCTCTAAAGCCAGATATTCAGCCCTTCCCTCAGTCAGCCTCTGAATCATGCCCAGGGACATTCAACAGTGAGTTTTCACACATCTCCAAGTTTTTTGCATATACATTTCCAAAATAAAATTGGATTTCCTCGATGGGGAAAAATGAATGTTCTGAATTAGACCCATAAATAAAAAATGCTACCAACAAAAAAATATGTATATGTATATATATATATATATATATATATATATATAAACATACACACACACATATATATATACATACATACATATATATATATAAATTTCAAGATTCAAAATGTTGAGTGAATTAAAAGCTGGAGATAGCCAAAGAAACCCATATCTGGACATATTATAGTTAAACTTCTAAAATCTAAAGACAAAAATGAAGGCAGTGAAGAGAAATAACATGTTACTGATAAAAAAAGAAACAACATGAATGACAGATTTTTTTAACCAAAAACCATGGAGGAAATAAAGTGCTACAATATTTTTTACGTTCTGGTGGCAGAGTGTGGGGGTGTTGGGGGGAGGGAGCCAAACAAACCACCAAAAATATCCTGTCAACCTGGATTCCTATTTTGAGTGAAAATGCTATTCAGGAAAGAAGGGTAAATAAAGACATTCTCATGTGAATAACAGAAAGATCTTTGTACAAAAGGCTTGTTTCTATCTATCCCAGGGAAATTCTCTAAACAGAAAGGTAATATAAAATAAAGAAATTTGGAACATCAAGAAAGAATATGGTAAACAATAATGTGGATTAACGCAATAGACTTTTCTATCTTCTTGAGTTTTAAGTTATGTTTAATGGGTGAAGGAAAACTTACAGTATTAAAATGGGATAAATTATGTGTATATTGTAATACGTCAAACAACCACAAAAAAACTACACAGACACTCAAATTCAATACAGATAAATCAAAATTGAATTATAAAAATGAAAGTATAACATATCACATTGTCTGGAGCTCAAGTAAGACACTATTTAGATGAAAACTTATAGCACCGAGTGACTACATTAGAAAGTAGCACTGACGGGACACCCGGGTGGCTCAGTCTGTTAAGGATCTACTCTTGATTTCTCCTCAGGTCATGATCTCATGGTTGGCGAGATGGAATCCTACATGGGGCTCTGCATTGACAGAATGGAGCATGCTTGGGATTCTCTCTCTCCCTCTCTTTCTGTCCCTCCCTTAAAATAAATAAAAATAAACTTTTAAAAAAGTAGGACTTATATCCAAAATTACACCTCCCACCTTAAGAACCTTGAGAAAGAATACCAAAATAAACACAAGGAAGCAGAAGAAGACTAATGGAGATAGAAGAAATCAGTGAAATTAAAGGTGGAAAATTAGAAAAAAATAAAAAGTTTGTTCTTTGAAAGTATTTATAAAATCGAGAACTTCTAATAAGACTATGACAGGAAAAACAAGAGAAAAGACACAAATTACCAATATAAGGAATGAAACAACAGGGAACACTCTAGACTCTGCAGACACCAAAAATAGTAAAGAGAAATAATATGGACACCTCTCCACCTATTGGTTGAAATAGACCAATTACTTAAAAACTCAAGATATCACAGTTCACCCAAATTAAAACAGCATATTGGTATAGCCCTATAACTATTAAAGAGATTAAAATTTTTAGTTTGAAACTATGCAGAATTATATGTCTTCACTGGACACGATGTTTTCACTGGAGAATACACCAAAGATTTAAAGAAGAATTCATACTAATTTTACATTATCACTTCTAGAAAATAGAAGAGGAAACAATGTAAATTTATTTTATGACTCTGTTATTAATCTGATACTCAAAGCAGATAAGGACAGCACCAAAACATAAAGCTACAGACCAATATTCCTCAAGAATATAGACCTAGAAATCCTTAACTAAATATTAGCAAATACAATAATATTTAAAGAGCATTATACACTGTGACCAAGTAGGGTTTATACTAAGGGCTCAAAAGTGTTAATACTTCTCCCCTCAGATCAGGAACAAGGCAGTGATATCCACCACTCCTATTTAACATAATGTTGGAAGATGTAGCCAGTCCAACAAGGCTAGAAAAGGAAATAAAAGATTAGGCTGATTGCAAAAGAAGAAATAAAACTGTCCGTTTTAAATGACATGAATATCTGTGAAGGAAATCTCAAGAAATCTTAAAAACTCCTAGAACTAATAAATGAATCCAGAAAGGTTATAGAATATAAGATAAACTTCATAAAATCATATTTTTATACCTGCAAATGGATATGTTTACAGAAAAATTTAAAATTTATCAATTATCATGGCTCAAAAATGAAACACTTAATTATAGGTTTTTTTTTTTTTTTTTTTTTTAATGCATAGTACTCGGGACACCTGACTGGCTCAGTTGGTAGAACACACGACGCTTGATTTTGTGTTATGAGTTCAAGTCCCACATTGGGTGTAGAGCTCACTTAAAATAAAAGTACAGCAGGGCACCTGAGTGGTTCGGTCAGTTAAGCGTCCAACTTCAGCTCAAGTCATGTTCCCACCGTTCTCAGGTTTGGGCCCCATGTCAGGCTCTGTGCTGAAGCTCAGAGCCTAGAGCCTGCTCCGGAGTCTGTATTTCTAGTCCCCTCCTCCACTCATGCTCTGTCTCTCTCTTTCAAAAATAAATAAAACACTAAACAAAATAAAAAAATGTACAGCATTTGGTGCTAAAAAAGACAGTGATAATGAAAAACATTAAAATAAGCAAAGGAGAGACATGTTATTAATAGATTGGAATAAATAATAGTAAATATGTCAATCTTCCCCACATTGATATGTATTTTAACAAAATTTCTGTGAAATTTCAAGAAGAATTATTGGACATATAGTTAAGATTCTTTTAAAGTAGATATAGAAAAACAAAAGAAATATAATAGCTACAACAATTTTGTCAAGGAATAAAAAAATGAGAGGAATCAATCTACTTACTTTTTAGACTTAAATAGCTACTTTAATCAGGACTGTGTGGTATTTGCATAAGGATAGATGGATGCATTAATGCAGTGAGAAAGAGAACCCAGAAATAGACCTCCACAAAATATACCTGAGTGATTTTGACAAGGATGCAAAGGCAAGTTAATAGATGATAGATATGCTTTTCCACTGATAGTGTTGGAGTAATTAAACATTCATAGAACACAACCAACAAAAAGAACCTAGACTGATATTTTAAGCATTATAAAAATAAGGTGAGATCACAGACTCAAGTATCAGGTGTAAAATTGTAAAACTAGAAAAAAAAGAAAATGTTCAGGACTTAATTCTGGTCTTTAGTCACCAAAAACATAATCATCAAAATTAAAAACTGTTCCACAAAAGACTCTGTAAATTGAAGAAACAGAGAATCTGCAGACTGGAAGAGGATATTCCCATAGCATGTACCTGACAAATGAGAAATACCTGAAATATATGTAGATAAAACTCCCCAGTACACACACACATACACACACACAGATTAGATAAAGGACAACACATTAAAAAATATTTCACTGAATGAAATATATGGAAGGAAAATGTGGAAATACATTCAATGTTTTCTCTCACTGAACATAGAAACATATTCAATATTTCTTTATCTCATTGAACATGGAAACATGTTGCTTTCTTTTAGGGAAGTGCAAGTGAAAGCCACAATTAGTTATCACGACATAGTTGGATGGCTAGTGTAAAAAAAAAATAGTGTCACTACCAAACTTGATGAGATTATAAAGAAGTTGGATCACTCATTCATTGCTGGTCGAATCCAATAGTGGGACAGCCTCTCTGGAAGTTAATCTGGCTGTTTTTTAATATAAAACTGAGTATCTAACTATCAGATAACTGCAGTAATTGCACTCCTGACCTATATTCTAGACACATGAAGACTTAGGTTCACATGAAACCTGTACATAAAGGTTGACAGTAGCTTTATTTGTACTGACCAGAATTTGAAAAAAAAAGACCAAATATCTTTCAATACATTGATAGTTAAGCCAGAGTACCACCATACTGTGGAATACTACTCACCAATAAAAAGCAATAAAATAAATTATTGATACACACAAAAACCTGGATGAATTTTCAGGAAATGATGCTGAATGAAACTAACAAACAAAAAAAAGGATCTAAAGTTTAACTCTTTTTTTATTCCCTTTTTATAACCTTCCTGAAATGACAAAATTATAGAAAATGGAAGAAATTGAGGTGGCCAGGTATTCACGGAGGAGGCAGTCAGTAGAGAAACATATGTTGCTAACACGGAGAATGTTCAGGATTCTTCTAGTAATGGAAACATTCGGCACCTTGCCTGTTCGATGTCAGTGTCCTGATTGTGATATAATAGTTTTATAAGGTCTTATCATTGGGGCAAGCTGAGATAGGGCACACAGGAACTCTGCATTATTTTTTACAAACCTGTGTGTGAATCTACAATTACCTCAACGTAAAACTTTAATGAAATCAATTATATGCTAAGAATGTATTTGTTTAATTTTATTTTACTATCTCTAAGTTTATGTTTTTATCAAGTGGAAATATGCTTATTACATGATATTGATTTTTGAAAGTAGACCTCAAAAACGTATGCTAATTATTAGGAGAGAGACAGAGACAGAGAATGAGGGCAAGAGAATATACCAAAATAACATTTCTGTATACAGTAAATGATACGGTCCAAAGAAGGCTAAAATTAGTAGAAGGTTCCTTTCGAATCTGTCAGATAGGAAATAGTTGATTCCAATATATATTTTTCATGTTCTCACTTTTTTGTGTCACATCTCTTATTTTCATGCAGAAGCATACTATGCCCTCATTTTTGCTTCATTCATTTTGTTAAATGACTGCTACATGAAATTTTTGTTTCAGAATCGTTGCACATGGGAAAGAGACTGATGCATTTTGTATTATTATTTTCCTTGCCGAACTGTGTTTTTACCTGATTCAGCATTCATTTATTAACATTCTTGGATATTTAGCCTGTGCCAGCAATGTGCCAAGAGATGTAGCTAAAATGCTGATGTCTGACACCTTTGTCCAAATTAAATTTTAATGTTATTAACATTTTCAATTACCATTGATTACAACATTCACAAGTTTCACTGGGCTGGCATGAGATACAACAACTGTGAATAGTAATCGCTGTTTTCATGAACAGAAGATCCCTGTGGGGAGGCTGTCATTAGAAGCTATATGACTGCCAGAGAGCACTTCAGTATGTCAATTCCCCAGTGTTCTGTAGCCAAGACAAAATCCTACTCTGATTTTGTAGTTCCAACACATTGTGAAATAATGTGAACCAGGTTACAACTTGCTAATATCCCATAAAGGATTTTTTCAGGTCATACTACCAACTGCCATGTGTATAATTTGTCATTGTAAAACGATTGTTATTCAAATAGTTGTCATAATGAGTTCCATCTTATAATAAATTATCATCCTTTGTTTTAAAGTTTCTGAAAGGAGGCTGAATTCAATATTGTTTTCACAAATGGCACATCTTGAGTGAATGCAATATTTTAAACACTGTGACATATGTTGGAAATAGGAAGTAGGTTGTGACCAGTGCACAAGGAGCTAATTTTGAAGGGTGCAAGACACATAAAATATATTCATATATATGCTTACATATTACGCATATACTTATATATAAGCACAAGATAATAGTATGCCATAATTGCTTTAAAAGGTTTGTAGGGGTCCCTGGATGGCTCAGTCGGTTGAGTGTCCGACTTCAGCTCAGGTCATGATCACGCAGTTTGTGGGTTTGAGCCATTTGTCAGGCTTCTGTGCTAAAGCTCAGACCCTGAGCCTGCTTTGGATTTTGTGTCTCCCCTTCTCTCTGCCCCTCCCTTGCTCATGCTATGTCTCTGCTTCTTGATAATAAATAGATGTTAAAAAATTAAAAAGGGGCACCTGGGTGGCTCAGTCAATTGAGCATCCGGCTGTGGCTCAGGTCATGATCTCATGGTTTGTGGGTTCAAGCCCCACATCGGGCTCTGTGCTGACAGCTAGCTCAGAGCCTGGAGCCTGCTTCAGATTCTGTGTCTCACTCTCTCTCTGACCCTCCCCTGTTTGCATTGTCTCTCAAAAATAAATTAAAAACATTAAAAATTTTTTAATTAAAAAATAAAATGTAAACAGAGCTTATGAAATAGCTGATTATACTTATGGAGAGTCAGAAACAAAACCAATATATTCTAAGTCAAGTCTTGAAAAATAAGTAGAGAAACACAGGAGGGAGATTATTGTAGATGTAGGGACAGAATATGCATGCTAAGATATGAAAATACATGAAGAAAAATAGAGGAAGCCATAAAATGTTTAGTCCCCCATCAATTCTTAGCCTAGTGCTCATCCCTAACATTCTTGATGATTCTAGATTATTTTTGACAGAAAATTAATATATTTAAAAATGTAACATTTGTTTTCTAACATGAGACTTAAAATATATTCCCTCTTGATTTTCTCAATATATAGTGTTAAAGTTATTTGATTACAATTAGATTAATTAGAAATATTATACTACATTTATTTTTTTATTCTTCACATCAAAAAGGCTTCCATGATTTTTCCATTATGAAGTTGTATTTTGATTTCTTGAATACCATCTATTTTATGCTTTCTGCTGTGCTGAACATGGATCCAGGAAAGAGGTTAATTTGTCCCTGTAGCGATACTTACAGCTACTTGTAGGTAACGTTTATCATGTTTCAAAAAAAAAAAAAAAGCTTCCTGACCCTGAAGAACAAAAATCAAATAACCTTCTATGGATACTACACTAATTAAACCTTTTTTTTTTTTTAACTTTGGGGCTTAATTGATTTTATAACAACTAAAATCATCTAGGGAAGCAGACACAATACTACATAAACTTGCTGAGACATAAGCAAGTAGTCAGAATTAAAGAGGGTGAGCTACCATTTCTTTAGCTCCACTGCAAGGGAATTGTACCTAATGCTACATGGGCCACATTATTATGGTAAAGTTTCAAAACGCAAATCAATGTAAAAATGCTTTGGAAACTTAATGGGGGATTTCAGTTTCAACCCAAAGGGTAATTTTAGAAATAGTTGTGTTCTATTCCACAATAATTTTTACGGGATCTGAAGTAAATTTTCTAAATTCTATAACCTGCTACCATAGCACATTTTAACATTGACTTTATTGAAACAAAATGATAATTTTAAGCATTTTTTCTATAGGCCAGTATTTTTCAGTGTGTAATAGGCACAGTCTAACAGTACTATGTATCCACACACACAACCATTAAGGCCAGCAATTATATGTAAATATCATATTTATGTTGTTTGCCTTGCAAATCAACATATTTGAAAATTTATTATTTATTTATTTTTTTTACAATTCTAATTTTTAAATTCAATAGTAATGTTTGAAAAACAGGAACAGCAACCTTTATATTAATAGGTATTTGTTTTATTAGAAAATCTGTTTGCTTTTGTATAATGACTTTCTAGGATAAAATATGGTTTTATAGAGAGAAAAAGAAAAAGATTCTATTAGCAATTATAATTACAGGTGTTTTTAAATTAGTTTATTTATTTATTCATTTATTTATTTACATCCAAGTTAGTTAACATATAATGCAACAATGATTTCAGGAGTAGATTCCTTAATGCCCCTCTCCCATTCCCATCCCTTGCTCCCACAACCCCTATTTTAACCTTTTGTTTGTTTTCTATATTTAAGAATCTCTTATGTTTTGTCACCCTCCATGTTTTTATATTATTGTTGCTTCCCATCTGTTATGTTCATTTGTTTTATATCTTAAATTCCTCATATGAGTGAGATCATATATTTGTCTTTCTCTGATTCTAATTTCACTTAGCATAATACCTTTTAGTTCCATCCACATAGTTGCATGTGGCAAGATTTCATTCTTTTTTTTTCATTCTTGATTGATTGATAAATATATAAATTATTAAATATATATTAAAAGGTGTTCAAATCTGACTTGCTGTTGATATAATCCTTGCTGTACTCATATGAAACAGATTATATAGCCCTGATGTCAACAGAGGCCCTTCAGAATCTTGCCTAAATTCAGTTTTAAGTCTATGCCATCAAAGGCTTCTTTTGATAAATTACTGTGACTTGCTTTCTTAGGATTTTTGTGTTAGCTTCCAGAAGTCACCACATGTCCAACTTCCAGCACTCAACATGTCACATTTATTCTTTATTTTGATGCTCTTGGGTCAAACCGAGTCCTTTTATTGGTTTGTACAAAAAGAAATGTACCTCCATAAAATATATTGTACTATATCAGTATTTCCTGAAAATGTAGTGGTTATAGGAATAGGGGTTTACAGTGCCCTCCAGTCTCCTAATTTCTGGTTTATCCTCCCTCAAAATACTTTCTCTTTTCTGAGACTTTAATAACCATGAACACACCCTCTAACCATTTCAAAGACAGCAGTGTTTTCATATCCTGAATCTCAGGTTTTAGTTGTTAATATCAGATAGTTGCAATGCAAAACAAAAAAAAATCCTCAGTTTTTAAGTGCTTAATGGTGACCAAACTTTCTCAAAATTATTTTTAATTTTTTTCAAAATTATTACCCACGAGTGGTATAGATTCAAAAATGTCAGCCATTCAAAAGGTCCCTGGGTGTTGGCCATTAGTCATTTTATACATATATACTGGCACAGTACCCATACTAATACTGGAGAAAGCAAGTCATTGTAAACAAGATGTTAATTCATAAAGAAAGCCAATATAGAATATTTACTTTATGATCTTTCATTTAGTATCTGGACCAAACTTATCTCTCTGAGAGCCAGTGCAAAATGTCTTTAAACCTTTGTAGTCATCCTGTGTTTCTATGGAACAGAATGATCCATGTACATAAGGAAAACGCTGAAAAACCAATAGTTTAAAGTCCATTTTTATTGGCCCTATAGTTTGAGAAAATTCTGAATCTTTCATTAAATTGATTGTTAACATAAGTTTAAAATTTTAGTGTACCTATCACTTTTTTCTTGTCCTTCATATGCAATTTACTGGGAAAAGATAAGAAGTTCCATCATGAGCATCTAGGAGGTGCCATTTTAAAATCCATTCATGTTTCAAGCAACAATCCATGAGATGAAGATTTGGACATACTATTCTTAAGTAAAAAGAACTACCCCTTAGTGGGTTCCTGGGTGATAGAATTAAATTTGAAAGTAACAAATGATATAATGACATATTAAAATACATTCAAATCGTTACTTTTCAAAGCAAATCTTAGCAAAGCATTTATTTAGTTGAAAAAGATCAATATTTTAATAAGTAATATTAGCTAAAGTGTTGGGAAATTGGCTCACTCATATGTCATTATTGGACGTATAAATTAATAAGCCCACATTGAATTCCAGCGCAGAATACACATCAATATTTTTTCTAGTATGAACTTTATTTTTTTAATTTATAATAGTTCATTGTCAAATTGGTTTCCATATAACACCCAGTGCCTCTCCCCACAAGTGCCCCCCTCCATGACCACTACCCCCTTCCTTTCTCCCTCTCCCCCTTCAGTCCTTGGTTCGTTTTCAGTATTCAGTAGTCTCTCATGATTTGTATCCCTCTCTCTCCCCAACTCTCTTTCCCCCTTCCCCTCCTCATGTTTCTCTGTTAGGTTTCTCCTGTTAGACCTATGAGTGCAAACATATGGTATCTGTCCTTCTCTGCCTGGCCTATTTCACTTAGCATGACACCCTCAAGGTCCATCCACTTTGCTACTAATGGCCAGATTTCATTCTTTCTCATTGCCATGTAGTACTCCATTGTGTGTGTGTATATATATATATATATATGTGTATACCTACCACATATTCTTAATCCATTCATCAGGTGATGGACATTTAGTCTCTTTCCATGTTTTGGCTATTGTTGACAGTGTTGCTATGAACACTGGGGTACATGTGCCCCTATGCCCTATGCATCAGCACTTCTGTATCCCTTGGGTAAATCCCTAGCAGTGCTATTGCTGGATCATAGGGGAGTTCTACTGATGATTTTTTCAGGAACCTCCATACTGTTTTCCAGAGTGGCTGAACCAGTTTACATTCCCACCAACAGTGTAGGAGGGTGCCCATCTCCCCACACTTTCACCAGCATCTATAGTCTCTTGATTTGTTGATTTTAGCTACCCTGACTGGCATGAGGTGGTATCTCAGTGTGGTTTTGATTTGTATTTCCCTGATGATGAGTGATGTTGAGCATCGTTTCATGTGCCTGTTGGCCATCTGGATGTCCTCTTTGGAGAAGTGTCTGTTCAGGTCTTCTGCCCATTCCTTTACTGGATTATTCATTTTAAAAGAAAAACATAGAACAAAGACCCAGAGATCTTGTTTCTCACACAGAAACTCACAAATAAGCACAAAGCCATTTCTATAATAATGTTTATTTCATAAAGGTTTATAATTAAATTATTAGGTATAAACTCCATGTGCCTTAACAAGGTGAGTTGTATCTCTTCTGATAAACTTCTAATATGATTATTCATACAAAAATGAGGTTCTATTTGCTACTATGAGACTTACTGTGTAAATTTGGACAGGGGCTTGTATGAAAAGAGGAATTTGGACTTGGACAGCTTTTCCTTGTACATCCATGATGATAAGAATTACTAGGGATACTTACTAAGAATATAAATTCCCAGGCTTCATTTACAGGATCATTATCCTCAGGGAAGAGAGCTGGGAATATTCATGTCTAAGAAGCACCTAGAAAACCCATTAATGAAATTTGAGAAGCAGCACCACTATAGATAGATAATTCCTAAGGTTTCTTAAAATTCTTAAATTCTAAAAATATAATTATTAAATTTGAGCATCAGCTATGATCTACATATTACACAAGGAATATGAGTGAACAGGAAACACAGCAACAGAAAACAAAGTAAGATATATTGGCAGGCAACAGGGATTTTTGATTTAGATGGAGGTCTGCACATATGTGACTAATGGGACCTGCTTGATGTTCAAATACATCTTACATTTGTGTAATTAATCATTTAATCAGTTTCCACTTGGTTGTTTATATTAATAGGTAATTCAGATCTCTCTTTCAAAGCCCACTTTCCACCTCCGAAGCAGCCATCTTACTGAGATAGCATGCAAAATACCTGGGGATCATGAAAACAAAGCTGAGTTTTAGTTGCCATGGTATTGCTTACTACTAGGTCGATGCGTGCGTTACAGTCTAGAGAGTTACACATTGTGCAAGTGTTGCCCTCTGCAAGTTCACAGATGCTTTCATTTATCCTCAAAAGTTTAGCAATTGTTCCAACTCTTTTACACAAGATTATAGACCTCTCCAAATGTTAAAATCACGATTAATAATATGTAGACAATGGTGATGGACCTATATATAATCCAGGGATGCTCTGTCCTTTGGGAGTCAAGAGAAATGGACCGATTTTAGCATCCCTCCTGAAATCCTAGGACTCATCATGGTTGGGAGTGAATTTATCTTTTAGCTCCACCATCTTGTTTAAGAATGTGGATTAAGTTAACTATAGTATTTTTAATGTCCTTTTCTTTCCTATATTATTTCACATTGCATTTTTGCTCAGTTTTTTAGTTTTAATGTAGAATTACTGCAGGATTGTTTTTATTTCAATACAACAAAATCTGAAATTTTTGAAATCTTGAACAACTTAACATTTAATTAGGGTATCCCTGCTGTATTTAAAAATGTTTTAATGTTTTATTTATTTTTGATACAGAGAGAGACAGAGCATGAGAGGGGGAGGGGCAGAGAGAGAAGGAGACACAGAACAGGAAGCAGGCTCCAGGCTCTGAGCTGGCTGTCAGCACAGAGCCTGACACGGGGCTCAAACCCACGAAAGTGAGATCTGACCTGAGCCGAAGCCAGAGGCTTAATCAACTGAGCCACCAAGGTGCCCCGCCCTGCTGTATTTTAGACCATTATCCCCCTGGAAGTTTCTTCAGAGCCAACATTTCTATGCAGGTTCTGGCATCCTACCATGTTGCTGGCACTCTCAGACTTACTCTTCTCTTGAAATATGCCGAAGGGAGACTCTCTTTGTTGGTCAGTATCTTTACAGTGTGACTTATGAGCCTTTTAAGAAAATAGAAGTAAAATCGAAATATCTTTTCAACTTAAAAAACAAACAAACAGGGGCACCTGGGTTGCTTAGTCGGTTAAGTGTCTAACTCTTGATTTTGGCTCAGGATATGATCTCAAGGCCATGAGATCAACCACCATGTCCCGGCTCTGCATTGGACATGGAGCTTGGAACCTGCTTCGAGATTCTTTCTTGCTCTCTCTCTCTCTCTCAAAAACAAAACAAACAAGCAAACAACAACAACAAACAAAATCTCTCCAAAAAGTAGAAGAGCAAGAAAAACTTAATTACTGAGTACACATTACCCTACAATATGATGATGTGCCTCACAGGGAACCCACTAAAGGGATTGCAAAGACAAAAGAAATCTCAGCCTCTTACATAGCCAAGCAGAGATAACACATTCCATACATTTTTACAAGACAGACAATATCTGGTCCTCAAGGAAGATGGCAGCATCATTGGCACAGATAGTTCACCCTAAAGTCACCTGCTAATTTGGAACCATGTATATTTGCTGCCTGCCTTATCCAAAGCAAAACCACATTTCTCCTCTGTTTGTAGTGGGGTAGGTTTGCAACTTGAAGCCAGGAGCCACCTGTAATTAGGCATTTACCTCCCCACAGAAAATGGGGCTTAGCATGATGGCTTCCTGGATGTTTTCATCTCAAAGAGATGACTCCTAGGTCCTTTAGAAAAGACATTGTTGTGGTAGTAAAGCTGGCAGGTTTATTTCTTGTAAAAAGATTTACATGCATCTCAAATGAGCAGAAAAGATTTCACAACTGCAGGTTTTCTAAAGTAAGTGGTCTGACAAAAAGGAGTGTTTCTTTGCATTTTTGAACCAGGGAGAAATAAATGTTTAATTTTCTTAGTTTTTAAAGTTTTTTAAATTGATTTTTTAAGCTTGTTTATTTACTTAGAGAGAGAAAGAGACAGAGAGAGAGAGAGAGAGAGAAAGCAGCGGAAGGGTAGAGAGTGAAGGAGAGAGAGAATCCCAAGCAGGCTAGTCTTGGTCAGCATGGAGCCTGATGTGGGTCTCACCCACAAATCGTGCTGTCATGACCTGAGCTAAAATCAAGAGTCTGATGCTTAAGGGACTGAACCACCCAGGCGCCCACGCCCTTTTGTATTTTTTTTTTTTTTTTTTTTGAGGAGAGAGAGCACCAGTGGATGAGGAGCAGACAGAAATGGGGACAGAGGCTCCAAAGCAGGCTCTGTGCTGACAGCAGAGAGGCTGTTAAAGGGCTGGAACTCACGAACTGTGAGTTTGTGACCTGAGCCAAAGTCAGATGCTTAACCACCTGAGCCACCAAGGTGTACCCTGGCGTCCCTTTTTAAAACCTATTTGTGTCTTGGAGCTTGAACTCATGACCCTGAAATCAGTAGCCAAATGCTCTTCTGACTGAGCCAGCACGTGCCCCTTAGTTTTCTTATTTTTAATTTGGATTTGTCCTTTCAGGCCTCACCCTTCAAAATGGTCTATCAATGTGTTTTACTAACCAAAGCCATACTGTGGGATAATCGCAGGAGGCATGGTGGCTAAGACGGTTGTATTAAATTCTATTTTTTTCTGTTAGTAGATTACCATTAGATTAACCAGGTTCTAATATCTCTAGCATCTGTTGTCACAGAGAAGTATTTTTAGTGTTTTTTTCCAGAATACAAAGATAGACTTTAAAGCAATAAGGTTTGAAACTGGGAAACGTTTACAAATTAGCAAACCAATAGCTTTAATTTTGGGTGTGAGATAAATTAACATATCTAGTTAGTAACAAAACTTGAACTGGCACTTGAGCCTTTAATTAGCAATCCACTTTCCACTACACCTTTCTGCCTCTTTTTTTTTTTAAATTTTTATAGGAGTATCATTTCATATAAAGGAGGATATTCATGATGATAAGCCCCAAACTTCTTAGGCATATTAAATATAAAATAATCTTTTCTAAGTGTTCCAGAGGGAATGTCTCCTATGGAAACTGTTTGGCCTGTATTCCTCATTGTACAGGGAATTATTTTATAGGGCAAATACATCAAGTTAAAATAGTACACTAGTCACAACTGTTAAAATGCTCTCTGATATTGGGAAAAGTTACAACATTTACCTAATTGCTTTGGAAAATGTGTAATACTGCAGTACCAGTCAGTTAAGTATATAGTCCTCCTAGTGAAATGTAATTGTCTCACAGTTTATATACAAATAAATCCCAAGTTTTTAAATTTGAAGGTTTCAGGCAAATTCGTACAATGGGTTTCTTTTTGTAGGTGTTCACCTGATATCTTTCGCATTGCCTACATTTTGATAAACTATGAAAAGCTTCAGTTTTGGGACTTTGATAACCTTGACGTGATTCCTGTGAACAACTGTAGCCATTTTGCCCCATGATTAACTTAAGCTCTTGAGAGTTGCTGCATTTTATGTTTATGATATAGTACCTATAAAATTCCAATCCTGTATTACTGCATTTTCATAATATCTCTCGACTGGATTAAAATTTTCCCATTCATCATCTTCTGAATGCAGCAACATTACACTCACTTCAAAAGTAATCCCATGAGTTCTCATACCAGAGGAGTTTTAAACACTATTGATAATAAAGCCTCGAAACCTAAATGGCTATCACATTACGGCTATCTTTCTCTGCTTTTAATGTTGATTGTCAGCAGAGAGAAAAAAATGATTTATCTATCTTTATTTTACATACTGATATTTTAAATGTATTAAGATGTAGTTCCTTATGCTCTGAGTTGAATGTTTATTCTGTCAAGGAGTTTAGTCTGATTGCACATTTCCTATGCGTTGAATCTAATTTATTCACTTACAAGCTATATGAGACTCCAAAGGTCTCCGGAGCCATCTCACCTTGGAGGTGGCTGTTGATGTTTCTCTGGTGAGAAATTACTTTCACTTAAGAATTTCAAGTCTATTAGCCTATCTCAACTGGATGACTGTTATGTGTGGAAGTGGGGATTATTGCTTCAGAGGCAAGCAAATCAAATCATTTAAATTTTGATACATTGTATTCTTCTGGAAGCAAAAGTAAAAGCCATATCGAAAGCAATTATGGAAAGGTTTTAAAGTTATTTATGTTACTTTTTTTTGCCATTTTAACTCAAAATGCAAAAGTTGCATTTAAATTTCAGACAGGATCAGAGAGAAACTTGATTCGATAATAACATTTTCTATTTTTTATTAGTTAAACAAAGAAGCTAAAGTCAAATAATAGATAGTAACTGTGTTTAAAATGTCTAGTATTGTCTAATAAAAATCTTACAAACAGTAAATTAATTCCATATCATTCTATGGAAAGTAGAAGGTTTAAGATAACACACTCAGAAAAAAAATAGTAACAGTTAATTATATTATGTTTATGTTTTTAGGTTTTATTTACTATAAATTAATCCTATGTCAATAGTGTTAATCCCAGCATCTGGTCATAGTACACTAAGGTTTTAAAAATTCTATATTAACACTAAGAAAACTTATATTTGGATTTAAATATGTTTTTGTTTCCAATATGGACTTCTTACTTTTTTAAATTTTGTGAAATATAAGGCAAACTAAAATACCTTACCTGTTAACTCTATATTTATTTACTTAGGCCTAATTGTGTTTAAACATACAAAAACACAGTGAACCTGTTTCCATTTTATTCTTAAATTAGAGTAACTGAAGAATACTTTTTAAAGTTATTTATTTTCAGAGAGAGAGAGAGAGAGAGAGAGGAAGAGAAAGAGAGAATATGCATCCATGAGCTGGGGAGGGGCAGAGAGAGAGGAAAAGAGAATCCAAACAAAGCTCTGTGCTGTCACCACGAAGCCTGACACGGGGCTTGATCCCATGCACAAGATCATGACCTGAGCCCAAACCAAGAGTCAGATGCTTAGGCAACTGAGCCACCCAGGTGCCCCTGAAGAATATTAGTATTCTTCAAATAAATACTTGAGATGGGATGAACTCTGTTAAAATTAGTTTAATCTAAAACTTGATAATCGACTTGGCTGGCATTCCAATGTAACCAGTTTTAACTAGAAAGATACTTTGCTCAATGCCATGCTTCTCAAACAGATATTTGATGGCATGCCACCCAGGGGAAAAGCTATAGACTCACTATGGCATATTCTGGGAATTTTAATTTTCCCCAAAGACTTTGAGAAGTTAATTCATACACATTGCTGAAATAGTAGAATGAAATTATTAGCATCCTGAGAGCCCTATGGGTTCTTTCCATGGAGCCTTAGTTGTGATGGGTGGATGTTTCTTCTCTGTCTTTAAAATTATATCTCTTAAAAAGGCAGTGTTTAAATGCCTTTCGTCACTAATAATATTTTTAAATTCTTAATATGAGTTTTCTGTTTCATTCATTCACTCATTCAGCAAAAATTCTTCTTGAAGTCCTAATATGTACCAGACACTGTTCTGTATGTTGGAGGTAGAACAGTATGCAAGAGTCAAATATCCTTGGTCTTAAGACATTTAGTTATGGGGAGAAACCATAATAGAAATCGGTAAATCATGCAGTATGGTAGATATTAATAAATTCTTAGGAAAATGAAGATAAAAATGTGTTGCAGCTTGAAGGACCAGTTCCACTAAAAAAAATAATAATGTATGCATGAAGACCTAGAAGAACGGATATAGGATCCATAGGGAGAACTTGGGGGAATTGCACCGCAGGCAGAAGGACCATTAGCAAAGACCTGAAATAGGAACCTCTCTGCTACATTCTAGGTACAAGGATGTAAATGGTGCTCAAACAGTGAATGAATGGTAAAGAGTGAGACGTGGGATCATAGAATAAATAAGGGCCATTCATACTGGGCCTTGCAAGGCCTTTATTTTGAATTTGGGTGATATTGGGTATCTATTTTTTAATGTAGGTAACATATTTTTGTAGAATCGCTGTTGCTGTTGCATTACAAATAGACTCTAATGGACAAAGGAGAAAGTAAAAACACAAATTAGTAGGTCTTAGTTAAAGGATAGTTTTCTCAGAACTATATGTCTCTGATATTTGACAGAATGCTGAGGATGGAAAATGCTAATGTAGCATAAGAAAGACGTTGGCTTTTTTCAGGCTAGTAGCAGTGAAGCTGGTGAGAAGAGACCACAGACCGGATATACTTTGCATACAGAACTTACTTAATTTGCTGATCCAATGCAGTGTGAGAAGAAGAGTCAAAGATAAATACGTAAATTGGAAAGAAATTTGGGGGATGGGGAACGTTAGTTTTTGGCATGTTCATTTTGAGGGGCTCATTCGACTTTCAAGTGAATCTATCAAGAAATCAGACACTCCTACTACGTATTCAGAGTTGGGAATCCTTAGCATATTGATTTTTAAAGCTTTAAGGCTAGAAATGATTGACAGGGGTGAGGCTGTGGCTGGACAACAAACTGAGCCTCAGTAAACACTTAAGTTTAAAGGGCAAGATGGTGCAGAGGAGCCTGCAATGACACTGAGATGTGGTTGACCTAAATGCTAAGAGTATATGGTCTGCTTAAAGTTAAAGAAACAGTTTTGCAAAGGAGGAGAGATGTGCATATGTCACCTGCTGCTATTCATCTAAATAAGAAGAAAATTTGGAATTGACCTTTAATTTCAGCAACAAAGAAGACTTGGGTCTTCTTGATAAATGTAGCTTAAATGGATAAGGACAAACAAAAACCTGATTATAATAGATTCAAGAGAGAATAGGAAAATAGACATTTGTGGCAGAGGAGAAAGGCAGGAGAATGGAGAGAATTTTTTCTGCATGGGGATGAGAGAATTGGGTGTACTAATATACTTGGAAGTGTACTAATATACTTGGAAAGAGATGTAGAATAGGAGGAGTGACATATTTTTTAAGAGATTATTTTGTTTGTTTGTTTAATACAATAGAGATGGAAAATGATGATAATGTAGAAGGAAGAGGAGCTTCTCTGGAGCTATGACCTTGAGTAGTTAAGAGTGAATAGAATCTAATGCACCAATGGAGGAATTGACCTTGGCCAAAGGTATTAACAAGAAAGAAGGTAGAGGATATGAGCAACGTGCTTTCATGTGGTAGATGTGGTAGGAAATTGGTGGCAGGAGATCTTTTTAAATTACTTCTCATTGAAACAGAGGACAAAATAAGAGGAGGCAAGTTTGGCAGCTTGAGAAATGGGTATATGGTCACATGGCACATGAGAGAGTAAAAACCTTAGCACAGAAGTTCTCAATAGTTATCACCGAATATTTTTTAAATTTTATTTATTTATTTTGAGTGAGAAAGAGCGAGCATAAGCAGGGGAGAGGCAGAGAGAGAGGGAAGAAAGAATCTCAAGTAGGTGACCTGCTGGCAGTGCAGAGCCCGATGTGGTGCTTGATCTCATGAACCATGAGATCATGACTTGAGCTGAGATCAAGATATGGAGGCTTACGTGACTGAGCCACCAAGGTGCCCCAATAAACTTAAAAAAAAGAAAGAAATAGTAAGTGTTGGCAAGGATGTGGAGACAAAGGAACTTTCGCATACTGGTGGTGAGAATGAGTGTAAATTGGTGCAGTCACTGTGGAAAATAGTATAGAGTTTCTTCAAAAAATTAAAAATATGAATACCATATAATCTGATAATTTCACTATTTGCGCAAAGCAAATGAAGACACTAATTTGAAAAGATATGTGCACCCCTATGTTTACTGAAGCATTAAGTACAAGAGCCAGATATGGAAGCAGCCTATGTGTCTATCAGTAAAGGGTAGAGGGATGGATAAGGAAGATGCGAGGTATCTCTCTCCCTCCTTCCCCCGCCTCTCTCTCTCTCTCTCTCTCTCTCTCTCTCTCTCTCTCTCTCTCTCTCTCTCTCTCTCTCACACACACACACACACACACACACACACACCAAAATATTGCACAGCCATAAAAAAAGGTTGAAATTTTGTCATTTGCAACAACAGGAATGGACTTACAGGATGTTATGCTAAGTGACATTAGACTGAGAAACAGAAATACAAAATGGATTTAGTCACATATGGAATATTAAAAAAGAAAGAGAGAAAACAAAATCAAATCTATAAATACAGAGAAAAAAACTGATGGTTTCCAGAGGAATCGGGATGGGAGGATAACCAAAATGGGTAGAGGGGAGTCAGAGATACAGGCTTTCAGGATGAAATGAGTAAGTCATGAGGGCAAAAAGCACCATACAGGAAATACAGTCAGTGTTATTGTAATAGTGTTGCACGGTGACAGATGGTAGCTACACTTGTGGTAAGCATAAGGTAACATGCAGAGAAGTGGATCACTATGTTGTAACATGAGACTGATGTAACATTGTGTGTCAAACTGTACTCAAATTAAAAAATAGAGGGACACTTGGGTGGCTAAGTCTGTTGGCAGTCTAACTTTTGATTTTGGCTCAGGTCATAGTAAATAAATAAGATCCATCTGTAACCTACCTACAAGAAACTTGTTTTAGACCTAAAGACATCTGCAGATTGAAAGTGAGGTGAAGGCTCCGGCACCTGGGTGGCTCAGTTGATTAAGTGTCCAACTCTTGATTTTGACTCAGGTCATGATTTTACACTTTGTGATATCGAACCCTGTGTCAGGCACAGCACTGACTAAACAGAGCCTGTTTGGGATTCTCTCTCTTACTCTTTCTCTCAAAATAAACCAATATTCAAGAAAAAGAAAGAAAGAAAGAAAGAAAGAAAGAAAGAAAGAAAGAAAGAAAGAAAGAAAGAAAATGAGGGAATGGAGAACCATCTATGATGCTAATGGATGTCAAAAGAAAGCCAGAGTAGGCATACTTATATCAGACAAACTAGATTTTAAAACAAAGACTGTAACAAAAGATGAATAATGAAATTATCCATCATAAAGATCTAACAATTGTAAATATTTATGCCCCAAACTTGAAACAACCCAAATAAATAAATTAATTAATAACAAAATAAAGAAACTCATTGACAATAATAAGGGACTTTAATATCCCACTAAAAACAATGGACAGATTATCTAAGTAGAAAATCAACAAGGAAACAATGGCTTTGAATGACACACTGGACTGGATGTATCTAACAGATATATTCAGAACATTCCATCCTAAAGCAGCAGAATACACATTCTTCTTGAGTACATATGGAATATTCCCTAGAATAGATCACATACTGGGTCCCCAATCAGCCCTCAACAGGTATAAAGTGGTCGAGATCATAACATATATATTTTCACATCACAATGCTGTGAATCTTGAAGTCAACCACAAGAAAAAAAATCAGAAAGTTCTCACATACGTGGATGTTAAAGAACATCCTACTAAAGAATGCATGGGTTAGAAAAAATTTTAAAATACATCAGAAACCAAACAGATGAATGAAACTAACAGCTGGTTCATTGAAAGACTTAACAAAATTGATAAAGACTTAGCCAGACTTATCAAAAATTAAAAGGACACAAATAGATAAATTCACAAATAAAAGAGTAGCTATTACAATCAACACCTCAGAAATACAATTATGGGAATACCTTGAAAAAGTATATGTCAACAATCTGGGCAATTTAGAAGACATGAACAAATTCCTGGAAGCATACAAACTATCAAAACTGAAACAGGAAGAAATAAAAAATTTGAACAGACCCATAGCCAGCAAAGAAATTGAATCAGTCATCCAAAATCTCCCAACAAACATGAGTCCTGGACAAGATGACTTCCCAGGAGAATTCTACCAAATATTTAAAGAAGTGTTATTACCTATTCTTCTCAAACTGTTAAAAAAAAAACCCAGAAATGGAAATAAAGCTACCAAACTGATTCTATGAAGTCTATTACCTCAATTCCAAAATGAGACAAAGACCCCACTAAAAAGGAGAATTACGGCCAATATCCCTGATTAATCTGGATGCAAAAGTTCTCAGAAAAGATAGTAGCAAATTGATTTCAACATTAAAAGATTTATTCACCATGATCAAGTGGGATTTATTCCTGGATTGCAGGGTTGGTTCAATATTCTCAAATCAATGTGATAGACCACATTCATAAAAGAAAGGGTAAGAACCATCTGATCCTTTCAATAGATACAAAAACAGCATTTGACAAAATAATAGTATCCATTTTTGATAAAACCTTCAAGATAGTAGAGGTAGAAGGAACATATCTCAATATCACAAAGGCCATATAGAAAGCTAATATCTTCCTCGATGGGAAAAAAACTAAGAGCTGTCCCCCTAAGATCAGGAACACAGTAAGATTTAGTCCACTCTCACCACCGTTGTTCAACATGGTACTGAAAGTGCTATCCTCAACAATCAGACAACAAAAAGAAATAAAACACATACAAATTGACAAGGAAGACATCAAACTTTCACTCTTTGCAGACCACATATATGGTCCACATATGTGGAAAACCCAAAAGACGGAACCAAAAACTGCTTGAATACATGAACTCAGCAAAGTCACAGGATATTAAATCAGTGTACAGAACTCTGTTTCATTTCTATATACCAATAATGAAGCAGCATAAAGAGAAATCAATTGCACCAAAAATAATAAGATACCTATGAATAAACCTATCCAAAGAGGTAAAAGTTCTGCAAACTAAAAACTATAGAAAGTTTATGAAAGAAATTAAAGAATATACAAAAAAGTGGAAAAACAAAAATGATCAGAAACAAAGAAAGATGTTACAAAATTAGTTCAATTTGTCAAGAAGACATAATAATCCTAAATTTGAATGTATCAACTAATAGAGCCTCGAAAATGACAGAACTGGAAGGTACACTTTACAAATTCACAGTTATAATTGAATACTTCGTCTCTCTTGACATCAACAAAACCATTACTTAGAATATCAGTAAGGATATAGAAAGATAGAAGGACATCATTAACCAATGAGATCTAGTTAGTATTTATAGGACATTTCAACAAACAATAGTAGACTACACATTTTTTTCTAACTGAACATGAATGACTCAACATGATAGACTATCTTTGATCACAAAAGACAAAGATTGCTAGAGGAGAATAACAAACCTACAAGAAAATTGAAAGTGAAATGATGGGAAAAACATACTATATAAACCAACTGAAGAAAATTGGTACATCTACAGTAAGATCAAACAAAGTAGACTTCAAAGATTTGAAGCACTCGCAGAAATAGTCACATTTTGTTATGTTAAAGGGGTCTCTTCATCAAAATGTAGAAGACTAGTAAATGTGAGTAAAGTCAACCAAAAGAGATTTTGGTATAGATATATGCTTAATAAAATATTTTCTAAATTAAAAAATAACTAAAAATGTAAATTAATTTTAAAAGGAGTAAAAAAGGCATGAACATTCATTTCAACAATGGATGGAATATACAGTTATATGATAGATTAATAGAAGTTGTTTGCATTCTTAAGGTGGGCAAAATTAGTGTTATTGATGCTTAAACCAACAACAAAAAAACTCAGTAGGAAAATGGGCAAAAATATTTTAAAATGTCAATAGCAATCAACCTGCCACTGTTCATAAATAAAAAGAGATACATATTTATACCATATGCTTAGAAAATATTCCTAGATGACATTTTTTGGTGAAGATATGAAGGAAAACAACACTTATGGGCAGTGGATGGGAAATTAAATGGTTGTAGATATTTGAGAAAAAAAATCTATCAGGACATATTTAAAAATAAGTATAGATCTCCTACGACCTCAGTATCTCCCTTTCCATATAGATAATGAATTGTGCCACTTGATCCAGAAGGCATATTTATAAGGATGCTGTTTATCTAACTTGATATTTTGGTAGATGGATATTGGTATCCATTTATCTGTGATGGATTCACTTTACTTGAAACAATGCAGCAAATAGAAGGACAAATAAACTTAAAATAACCTATAACATAATGGTACTATATAAATAAAACTATGCTGAATGGGGAAAACATTAGGAGTAGAATTAGGTTTATAACATAATACTGTTTATTAAAAAATATGTAAACTGTTAACATACATGCTCAGAAAACAACTTTTCATATTTTGTAAAACAAATTTTAGATCCAGGACAAATACCATATTAGAGCACCTGCCTATATTAGGGTATATGGATTAAAAGGAAATAAATATATAAGTAAAACCAGATACAAACTTATAGGAATATATGATGATAGTGTTCCCTGAACTAAGAAGCATGTTTAATTCCTAGCAACTCTGATACAAAAATAGTTATGCCTACATTTTAGGTAAATCATTCTGTGTAAAACACAAAATCTGATTTTCAGAAAGAACTGATTACATGCATAAAGAACAGTTTAGATGTTTTCATAGTATCCCAAATTAGAGATGATGATGGACTTGGATCCATTGATTATGATGAAGATAGAAGGAGAAAAATAGATGCAACAAATATAGAGAGGGTAAAATCCTGTTAGACTAGAGACAAAATTAGAATGTGAGTGAGAGGGAAATGTGAAGGATGACTTTTCAATGTCTAATGTGGGATACGTTGGTACCATCCAGGAAAAAAAGGAAATATGGGATGAATACAAACTTTAGAGAAAGAAAAGTCATCTGGACTGGTTAACTTATCACAAAGAGATTTCCCTCCCAAATCTACTAAAGACTATTAGTAGGGTTGAGCCTTGAAGCAGAAGAGATATGACGGTGGCAATGTGACATCAGAACTGTTCATGACTGACCCTGAAAGTTTGGTTTGGCTTGGAGTAGAAAAAGAATGGAATACTTGAATGAAAAGAGCTTTCTTATTTCACCCTGGTGTCTTACTCTACTTGAAGAATTAAATGTTTGGGCCTTATTCATATTTGAAAACTTGAGCCCAAAAATGAATAGGAAATAGTGTAAAATGAAAGCAATTTGCCTAAATTACTTCCACTCAATTTTATTCACTATACATTTGTTGAATTTCTTTCAGGTTTAAGTAATATGATAGCCATTACATGGTAATAAATTAAACTTTTTTGTATTTGTATTAATACATAAAGAAGTATAATTTTGCATGTAATACTACTTTTAGTTTATACCAATCCTTATTTAGTACTCCAATTCATTACATTAGATCATTTCAGTTAGGTTGCATTTTGAAATTAACACAATGTTGAAAATGCTGTGTGGAATCTTGCCATTTGCAATGAGATGAAGGGAGATAGTGAATAATATGCTAAGCAAATAAGTCTGTCAGGGAAAGACAAATACAGTATGATTTCACTCATATGTGGAATTAAAAAAAAACAAAGTGGATGAACATGGGAGAGGAGGAAAGAAACACAAACTAGAAAACAAACTCTCAATCATAGAGAACACACGATAGTTACTGGAAAAGGGGTTGGTAGGAACGGGTTAAGTGGATGATGGGGATTAAGGAGGGCACTTGTGATGAACACTGGGTGTTGTATGTAATTGATGAATAGCTAAATTCTATACCCAAAACTAATTTCAACTGTATATTAACTAACTGGAATTTAAATAATTTCCTTTCTCAAAGGAAAATGAGAAAATAGATACAAAATTAAAATATATTCATATTAATTTCAGCTTTGCTTCACTTACTACAGTATATAACAAACTTTAATTTTTCAGGATCTTGTAACTCCTTTTTCATCAAAAAGTACATAAATTGCTGAAAAAAAAAAGCTGAAACAGGAAGAAAAAGAAAAATTGAACATACCAATAACCAGCAATGAAATGGTATCATTAATCAAAAAACTCCCAACAAAGTCCATGACCAGATGGCTTCATAGGCAAGTTCTACCAAACTTTTAAAGAAGAGGTAATACCTATTCTTCTCAAACAATTCAAAAATAGAGAAAAGGAAGGAAAACTTCCAAATTAATTTTGTGAGGCCAACATTACCTTAATAACAAAGATACCACTAAAAAAGAGAACTAGTAAAATGCCAGCAAACTGAATCCAGCAATACATAAAAGAAATCATTCACCATAATCAAGTGGAGTTTATTCCTGAGTTGCAAGGGTGGTTTAATATTTACAAATCAATTAATGCGATATTTCACATCAGTAAGGGAAAGGATAAGAACCGTAAGATTATTTCAGTAGATGCAGAAAAAGCATTTAACAAAATGCAGCATTCATTCATAATACAAACCCTCAACAAGGTAGGTTTGGAGGGAGCATATCTTAACATAACAAAGGCTGTCTATGAAAAGGTCATGGTGAACATCATACTCAGTGGTGAAAAACTGATATCTTTTCCCCTAAGGTCAGGAGCAAAACAGGGATATCCACCCTCTCCACCTTTATTCAACATAGTACTGGAAGTTTTAGCCACTGAAATTCACAAAAATAAATAAGTATAAGGCACCCAAATTGGTAAGGAAGAAGTGAACCTTTCCCTACTTGCAGATGACATGATACTCTGTATAGAAAACCCTAAAGAATCCACCAAAAAACTTCTATAACTGGTAAACGAGTTCAGCAAAGTTTCAGTATACAAATTGACTTACAGAAATCTGTTGAATTTCTATATACCAATAATGAAGCAGCAGATAGGCAAATTAATAAAACAATCCCATTTATAATTGCACCAAAAATAATAAGATACCCAGACATAAAGCTAACGAAAGAGGTGAAAGATCTCTACTCTGATTATATAAAACACTGATGAAGCTAATTCAAGATAACATAAAGAAATGGAAAGACATCTCATATTCATGGATTTGAGGAACAAATATTGAGGGGGCTCTTGGGTGGCTCAGTTGTTTGAGCAACTGTCTTTGGCTCAGGTCATGATCTCACGGTTTGTGAATTCGAACCCCATGTCAAGCTCTGTGCTGAAAGCTCAGAGCCTAGAGCCGGCTCAGATTAAGTGTTTCCCTCTCTCTACCCCTTCCTCACTCATGCTCTGTCTCTGTCTCTCTAAAGTAAATAAACGTTAAAAATTTTTAAAAGAAAAAATATTGTTAAAATGTCTATAGAACCCACAGCGATCTACACATTTAATGAAATCCCTGTCTAAATACTGATAATAGTTTTCACAGAGCTAGAATAAACAATTCTAAAATGTATGTGTAACCACAAAAGACCCCACATAGCCAAGCAGTCTTGAAAAAGGAAAGCAAAGCTGGAGGCATCACAATTATAGACTTCTAGTTATATTACAAAATTGTAGTAATCAAAGCAGTACTGGCACAGAAATAGACACATAGATCACTAGAACAGAATAGAAACCCAGAAATGAACCCATAACTATATGGGCAATTAATCTTCAACAAAGCAGGAAAGAATATCCAATGGGAAGAAGATAATATCTTCAACAGATGGTGTTGGAAACTGGAGAGAAACATGCAAAAGAAAGAAATTGGACAACTTTCTTATACAATAGACAAAAATAAATTCCAAATGGATGTAAAACCTAAATGTGAGACCTGAACCCAGTAGTTTTTGTTGTTGTTGTTGTTGTTGTTGTTGTTGTTTTTACATCACCCATAGCAACTTCTTACTATACATGTCCTTGGAAACAAGGGAAACAAGCAAAAAATAAATTAATGGGAATACATCAACATAAAAAGCTTCTTCACAGAAGGAAATTATCAACAAAACTAAAAGGCAGCCTCCAAATGACAGAGAATATTAGCAAATAAGATGTCTGATAAAGGGTTAGTATCCAAAAAATAGAAAGAATTTTTGCTATTTAACTCCCATAGAACAAAGAATCCAATTGAAAATGAGCAGAAGACATGAACAGACATCTTTTCATAGATTATATGCAGATGGCCAATAGACAAATGGAAAGGTGTTCATCTTCACTAACCATCAGGGAAATGCAAATCAAAACTACAATGAGACATTACCTCATACGTGTGAAAATGCCTACAATCAGTAACACAAGAAACAACAGGTGCTTGTGAGAATGTGGAGAATAAGGAACATTTTCGCACTGTTGGTGGGAATGCAAAAGCAAAACAAAATACACAAAATAATTTTACTTATTTATTTTAAATAGTTTATTGTCAAATTAGTTTCCATACAACACCCAGTGCTCTTCCCCACAAGTGCCCTCCTCCATCACCACCACCTCTTTTCTCCCCTCCACCTTCCCCTTCAACCCTCAGTCCATTTTCAGCATTCAATAGTTTCTCAAGTTTTGCATCCCTCTCTCACCCCACCTCTCTTTCCCTCTTCCCCTCCCCCTGGTCCTCCATTAGGTTTCTCCTGTTCTCCTGTTAGACCTATGAATGCAAACATATGGTATCTGTTGTTCTCTGCCTGACTTATTTCACTTAGCATGATACCCTCGAGGTCCATCCACTTTGCTACAAATGGCCATATTTCATTCTTCCTCATTGCCATGTAGTACTCCATTGTGTATATATACCACATCTTCTTGATCCACTCATCAGGTGATGGACATTTAGGCTCTTTCCATGTTTTGGCTATTGTTGACATTGCTGCTTTGAACATTGGAGTACATGTGCTCCTATGCATCAGCACTTCTGTATCCCTTGGGTAAGTCCCTGGCAGTGCTATTGCTGGGTCATAAGGGAGTTCTATGAATAGTTTCTTGAGGAATCTCCACACTGTTTTCCAGAGCGGCTATATCAGTTTACATTCCCACCAACAGTGTAGGAGGGTGCCCGTCTCTCCACACCCTCGCCAACATCTATAGACTCTTGATTTGTTAATTTTAGCCACTCTGACTGGCGTGAGGTGGTATCTCAGTGTGGTTTTGATTTGTGTTTCCCTGATCATGAGTGATGTTGAGCATCGTTTCATGTGCCTGTAGGCCATCTGGATGTCCTCTTTGGAGAAGTGTCTGTTCATGTCTTCTGCCCATTTCTTCACTGGGTTATTTGTTTTGTGGGTGTGAAGTTTGGTGAGTTCCTTGCAGATTTTAGATACTAGCCCTTTATCTGATATGTCATTTGCAACTATCTTTTCCCATTCTGTCCACAAAATAATTTATCAGGCAGGAGAGGCTAAAACACTAAGATCCTATTCTTTTTTTATTCCATGATTTTATTTAAATTCATGTTAGTTAACATACAGTGCAGTATTGGTTTCAGGAAAGAATTTAGTGATTCCTCACTACCTACATCATCCAGTGTTCATTACAACAAATGCCCTCCTTTAAGACCCATCACCAATTTGACCCATCCATCTACCCACTCCCACCTCCAGCAACCCTCGATTTCTTCTTTATATTTAAGTGTCTCTAAAGCTTTACCTCCCTCTCCGTTTTTATCCATTGTATACATATACCACACCGTCTTTATTCATTCATCATTCAATGGACATTTGGGCTCTTTTCATAATTTGGCTATTATTTGTTGGTAATAATACTATAACATTAGAGAGTATGTGCCCACTTCAAATCAGTATTTTTGTATTCTTTGCATTATAATCTAGTAGTGAAATTGCTGGTCCATAAGGTAGTTCTATCTTTAACTTTCTGAGAAACTCCACACTGTTTTCTAGAGTGGTCCCATCAGTTTTTATTCCTACCAACAGTGTAATAGGATTCCTCTTCCTCTGCATCTTCCCTAACATTTGTTGTTTCCTGAGTTGTTAATTTTAGCTGTTTTGACGGGTGAGAGGTGGTATCTCATTGTGGTTTTGATTTGTATTTCCCTGATGATGAGTATTGTTGAGCATTTTCTCATGTGTCTGTTAGCCATTTGTATGTCTTCTTTGGAGAAATGTCTGTTCATGTCTTCTTCCCATTCCTTAATTGCATTATTTATTTATTTGGTGTTGAGTTTGATAAGTTATTTATAGATTTTGGATATTAGCCTTTTATTTGAAATGCCGTTTTCAAATATCTTCTCCCATTCCACAGGTTACCTTTTTATTTTGTTGAATGTTTCCTTGCTGTGCAGACATTTTTTATCTTGATGAGGTCCCAATGATTCCTTGTTGCTTTTGTTTCCCTTGCCTCTGGAAGACATGTTGAGCAGGAAGTTGCTTCAGCTGAGGTCAAAGAGGTTTTTGCCTGCTTTCCCCTCTAAGAATCTGATGGCTTCTTGTTTTATGTTTAGGTTTTTCATCCATTTTGAGTTTATTTTTGTGTATGGTCTAAAAAAGTGGTCCAGTTTCATTCTTCTGCATGCTGCTGTCCAGTTTTCCCAGCACTAAGAGACTGAAGAGAGAATCTCTTGAGGGAATCATGTGATTCTTTTCCTTTCTTTTATTGATGTGATGATCACATTGATGGTTTTTGTGGATATTGATCCAGCCCTGCATCCCAGGTATAAATCCCACTTGGCTGCAGTGAATAATTTTTTTAATGTATTGTTGGATCTGGTTAGCTAATACCTTGTTGAGGATTTTTGCATCCATGTTCATCAGGGAAATTGGCCTGTAGTTCTCCTTTTTAGTGGGGTCTTTGTCTGGTTTTGGAATCAAGGTAATGCTGGCTTCATAGAAACAGTTTAGAAGTTTTCCTTCAAATTCTACTTTTTGGAACAGCTTCCACAGAATAGTGTTAACTGTTTCTTAAATGTTTGATAGAATTCCCCCTGGAAAGTCATCTGGCCCTGTGCTCTTGTTTTGTAGAGATTTTTGACTACTAATTCAATTTCTTTACTGATTATGGGTCTCTTCAAATTTTCTATTTCTTCCTGTCCATTTCTTTCAGATTGCCCATTTTATTGGCATATAATTGCTTATAATATTCCCTTATTATTGTTTTCATTTCTGCTCTGTTGGTTGTGATCTCTCCTTTTCCATTCTTGATTTTATTTATTTTGGTCCTCTACTTTTTCTTTTTGATCAAACTGGCTAGTGGTTTATCAATTTTGTTAATTCTTTTAAAGAACCAGCTTCTGGTTTCATTGATCTGTTCTACTATTGTGTTTTTTATTTGTTTTGTTTTTTTGTTTGTATTGTTGTTTTGAAAGCATTGATTTCTGCTCTAAAATCTATTATTTTCTGTCTTCTGGTGGTTTTTGGACTTTATTTGCTGTTCTTTTTCCAGTTCTTTGAGATATAAGTTAGGTTGTGTATCTGAGACCTTTCTTCCTTCTTTAGGAAGGCCTAGATTGCTATGTATTTCCCTGTTATGATTGCCTTTGCTGCACCCCAGAGGTTTTGGGCAGTGGTGTTATCATTTTCATTGGCTTCCCTGTACTTTATTCCCCCCTCTTTAACTTCTTGGTCAGCCCATTAATTCTTTAGGAGGGTGGTCTTTAGTCTCCAGGTATTTCTTATCTTTCTATATTTTTTCTTGTGGTTGATTTTGAGTTTCATAGCATTGTGGTATGAAAATATGCACGGTATGAACTCAATCCTTTTGTTGATGTCTGATTTGTCCAGTATGTAATCTATTCTGGAAAACATTCCATGTGCACTGGAGAAGAATGTGTATTTCGCTGCTTTAGGATGAAATGTTCTGAATATATCTGTTAAGTACATCTGGTCCAGTGTGTCATTCAAAGCCATATCGATTTTCTGCTTAGATGATCTGTCCATTTTGGTAGGTGGGGTATTGGAGTCCCCTAGTATTATGGGATTGTTATCAATGAGTTTCTTTATGTTTGTGATTAATTTATTTATATATTTGGGTGCTCTCACATTTGGAGCATCACTATTTATAACTGTTAGATCTACTTGGTGGGTTAGACCCCTTAGTCATGATATAATTCCCTTCATCTCTTGGTACAGTCTCTCAAGATTTCATCACTAGACCCTTTGGAATATTTTGTTAAATGTTTATTTATATTGAAGAATGAGGGAAACAAAACACGAGTTGGAGAAAGGCAGAGAGAAAGGGAGACACAGAATCCAAAGCAGGCTCCATGCTCTGACCTGTCAGCACAGAGCTACATGTGGATCTCCAACTCACAAACTGTGTGATCATACCTGGGCCAGAGTCAGAAAGTCAATCAACTGAGCTAACAAGATGCCCTGGTATATTTTTTAATAGAAAAATGTTCTTTACAGAGATTTTATCCCATATATACCTTTAATTTTCAAGAATTTTTTATGTATATGGTGTGAAATAAGTATAGATGTTTTTAAGTCAAAAATTTCAGGATGGTAACTCAGATACTTAAGCAGTCTGCATGGTAAGAAGGAATCAACAAAGAAATAAAAATGAATATCCAATTTTGAGATAAAAAATAATTTGATAGTTATAAGCTTAATAAATCCATGATACTGCTTTAAGGAGTGTGCACGTATACAGAGCAAAGTATAAAGATCTACATAATGGAGAAATTTGAGTTATGAAAAATTTAGGGAAGAAGATAAAGAGGATCCACCAAAGGAGAATGAGGATTATTCAGAGAAGCAGGGAGAAACCTAAGAGAGTATGGTGTTCTGAAGATAAGAGAAAAATATT
The DNA here is from genome assembly GCF_006229205.1 of Suricata suricatta. Classification (NCBI taxonomy): domain Eukaryota; kingdom Metazoa; phylum Chordata; class Mammalia; order Carnivora; family Herpestidae; genus Suricata; species Suricata suricatta. The sequence continues at coordinate 22,461,143 of NC_043700.1, forward strand.
TCATGGAACAGTAATCATATATGTCAAATTTTATTAGTAACTCAAGTAAAAATGAGACCAAAGAACTTGCTATCATATAGAGAAATAAAAAATTGTTAATCACCTTGAAAACACCAGTTTTGATGATGAAGTGGATAAAAACTTTAATAAAGTAGCCTCAAGAGAAAATGAGAAGAGAGAAATTAGAGACATGAGAAAAGTATGTCAAGAAGCTTTTCTATGAAAAGTGGAGAAATGGAGTGAGAAGTAGTTACCAAGTGAAATAAAGATTTTTTTCATATAATAGAAATAACACCATGTTTTTCTGTTGACGAAAACTATGTATCAGAGGAAGAAGAATTGCTCATGTAGACAGAGAATGAAAAAATTTGCAGAAAAAGTCCCTAATTAAATGAGAAGAGGCAGGACCTAATCACAGGTAGAAGAGCTGATGTTGGTTATGAGGAAAGACAATGTGTTCTACTAACAGGTGAGATAACACTGAATGTGGGTGTATATATGTGGAAGTGAACAGTTACAGTGACAGGAAATGTTAGAAGTCTTATTTGATTGCTTCTATTTTATTAGTGAAATAGAAACTAAGTTCATCGAGTGAGAATAAAAGTAACGAGAAGAAAAAAGAATTTATGAAATTTTGTTCTGGGAAAATTTGAAAGTAAATGTTATAGAGAATTTATTATTTTTTTCTGGGAAATTTAGTCTGGGATTTTTTTAAGAAAACAAAAAGATACTTAGGCTTTGTGATATTCAATTTAAGGTAAAAACAGATAGGCTTGAATTCTCCCTTCTCAGTTCTACTTTAAATCTCAGTTTTATTTAAAAAAAAAATCTGAATATAGTTTATTCATTTGTAGCTGATAATTCCCAAGTCTAAAGTGTTTGTGGTCATGGTTGTTACATTGGATGAGTCTTATCTATGCAGGCAATTTTTTTTATTCCTTCTCCTTTTTCATCTTCTTCTTTGATCTACTGTATTTCCCTGTACATATTCTGATCCTGATGATTTAATGATGTATATTCTGCTTTATCACTTGACATGTCATGACCAACAGCAAAACAAAACAAACAAAAACGAAAATGAAAAGACTCTGCAAAAATGGAGAGTCCCGTTATCTGGATAAAATTATTCCTGTTCTCTAGAATTTTATTTGGAAATAACAACAATAACAATGTGAACATTTATTAATGAGGACAAAGGCTGAAAGTTAGTGCAATAAGGGAGGCCAAACTAGTTATTATGTAGACATTTATGAATAATCTGAATTCATAATTATGCCAAGACCTTTTTAAATCAGAAGCTCATAATAGAGGAAATATAGAATGGTCAGGAGGGTAAACATGTGGCTTTCGATAGCAAAAGAAGCAGCAAGTTCAAAGACGCAGAGACCAAGAGAATGGCTAAATATACTTCTAGCTGGGATACCGGACATCACTCAGAATTCTTTCCTTCTTTCTTGATTTTAGAAAACTTCCATTTCCAGTCTTAGAAACCTTGAAATATAATACTGTAGGTCTTGCACCTTTTTTTAAATAAACTTTATATCTTTTGCCAGCTGTAGGTTCACAGAAAAATCACTTATCCCCTAACTCCACACATGCCCAGTCTTCCCACATTGGTTACATTCCATGAACCTACCTTGATTTATTATTTTCAGCCAAAGTCCATAGCTTTCAATAGGGTTCCTACTTAATATTGTACATTCTTTTGGTTTAGATAAATGTACAATGACATATTTCCATAATTATAGTATTATACAGTTGAGTTTACCTAACCAAAAAATTCTTTGTACCACTTATTCATCCCATCCTCTTTCCTAACCATTAGCAAATATGACTCTTCTTACTGTCTGCATAATTTTGGCTTCTAGATATATCATATGGTTGGAATAATATAGTATAAAGCCTATTCAGATTGAATTATCTTGCTTAGTTGTGTATATTTGAAGTTATTCTCTGTCTTTTCATGGCTTGATGTTCATCTCTTTTTAGTGTGGAATAATATTTCATTGTCTGGATGTACTATGATTTGTATATCATTTACTTGCTGAAGGACATCCTGGTTGCTTCTATGTTTTGGCAATTATGAATAAAGCTGCTAAATACAGGATTTTTGTGTGGACATAGTTTTCAATTAGGGTAATTACCAAGGAATGTGAGTGAAAAATTGTATGGTAGGAATATGTTTAGTTTTATGATACCCTGCCAAACTGTCTTCCAAAGCAACTGTACCATTTTGTGATTTCCACCAGCAGTAGATGACAGTTTCTGTTGTTCCATATCCTTGTCAGCATTATTTGTTTTCTTCCCTTCATTTTCATCAGGCTCTTTCTCAAACACTTTTCTGTACATATTCTTCACATGAATATCTTCAACAAGATTGTCTTTATGAACACCCTATAGTGAGTTTCTTGAAATCGCACACACGCACACATATACACACACATGAAAACAAAACAAAACAAAAAAACACAAAACTGAGGAAAAAAAGAAAAAAACCATTAAGCACGTATTAACAGCCAAAGATTGCAGAGTAAAAAAATAATAGTAAATTTGTGATGTTATGAAACCTCATTAGCTATAAATCCACATTTCCTTCTCTTTTATATTTTTATTTTTTTAGTTTTTGAAAAGTATTTATTTATTTTGAGAGAGAGAGAGCACAAACAGGGGAGGGGCATACAGAGAAGGAGAGAGAGAATCTCAAGCAGTCTTCCCACTGTCAGTATGGAGCCCAATGCAGAACTCAAGCTCAAAAACAGTGAGATCATGACCTGAGCTGAAATCAAGAGACGAAGCTTAATTGACTGACCCACCCAGGTGTCTCTCTTTTACATTTTAAAATAGAAGATAGTCTGGAATTTTCTGTACTGTGATGAAAATTAGAACTCTGAAAAAAAAAGCCATAATGTTTAAAAATTTGGGACATTGAGGCCTAACATTTTCCGGTTATTAAACCAGAGTAGACTCTGCTAAACAGAACCATTTATTAGTTGTACATATTGTCTTAGACAGGTTTAGTAGATGATAAACTTCTGAAGGAAAATAAAATAGTATAAAACTACTATGAAGAGGTATCTAATAAAAATAAGGTAATTGTGTCATTTCTGCTACCCAAACTCAATTTAGAATACTAATAGGGTAATAAAAATCACTAGTATGTAAAACAACTCACAGTGGTAAGAAGCACAAAAATATAGGTAGTAAATTTCAATGAAGAATATTAACATTCATTAATGAGCTCATAAAATAAAATGCTTAAAACTAAAGTACTTCAGTATCTCAAAGCTTGTTCTAAAGGGTTTTGCCAGCAGGTTGGGCTTTTTCTTATTAAGGAAATGCTAAAGTAGCATGCCAGTAGAAATTCATACAAGTGATTTCATAGAGCGACATTTTATGGAGTTACACATTAATAATACTTTCTAATTTATTACTGTAAATTATTTACAGAAGTGGAACAAAGGGTGAACTTGAAAAGAATGAAATATTATGTACAGTAGAATAACCTGAGCAAACCCAAGTAATAAATCAGAGAATGAGCTTTGCCACTAGCCTCAGTTCTTCAGAGATTTTCTAAAGGGAACACGATCTGTTTGGGTTATCTTATATTTTTATATGTTTTGGAAAGCACAATTAGGAGAACTGTTAAAGAATAGACGAGCTTTTGTCTGTTTTGGGAAGTGCATAGAGGAGTTTGGAGACTGATGGTCCAAGACATTGCGAACCAAGCAAAAAGTAGGAAGGTAGTCATCAATTGACTGGAGTTTACTTCTGGCTATAGACTCTGGCAGGTAACTTGTTACAACTCCTTAATGTCATCTGAGAGTGGCTATCAGTAACTGCTACCTGAAGCTGCAGGCACAGGTGCATCGGCTTTGATAATGAAATTTGTGCAAGGTTCACACTATAGAAAACATTCAGTAAACAGAAGCATATTATTCTTCTTAAACTCTGATTGACCATTAGCCATAGAGAGGTATTAAGTCCTCTTAAGAGTTAGATAGAGATTCAATATCTTATGGGCTTTGTTGTAATTATTAGTTCATTTGAGAGGGTATGTTATTTTATTATTTTTAATTACTGCAATAAATTATATATATATATACATATATATACACACATACATATACATCAATATCCAGTATTACACCATTTAAATGAATATATTGGTTGTGCATACATCACACATATGGACATTATTATTTACTTCCTTAAATTGGAATTATTTCAGACTATTGTGTACTCTAGTTAAGGTCTTAATTATAAAATACTGGAAGACTGGGATTTTGGTTTCATTGTAATTTCAGCTATTTCTGGCAGAAAGTTGTTTTGCTCCATAGAAACCAATCAATGACTACATGAAATAAGTTAAACTATTAGGTTTATTGTAAGCCATCAATGAAAATTAATCTTAATAATACATTTTCAAACCAGCTGCATTTCCTTCTGTTTTAATAACAGCCACTTATTAAAATGAATCATTCATGGAGAAGGCACTGGTTTAAATGACAACAGAATGAAATTTGTACAAAAAAAACTTCTTAATTTAGTGATTATTGCTACACTTGTACTTTACATTTGAGTTTTATTACTTTTGCAATTATGTATCCGTTGTTCCTATTCTCATCTGGCACTTATCCTCTAATTATTATACCTTTTATATGGGAAAACATTGCATTTATATATGAATATAATACTTAGACATTGATATATACATGGAATAAAAAAGAAAATAAAACTATTTTTATTGGTGATATTATTAAAATATGATTCTTTGTTAATACCACAAATTGAGTAATATAATTTGTAATATATTTTTGTAATATAAAATGTAGAACTCTACCACTGTGTTCTGTTACTGAACTATTCCCTTTCTAAGACAATGGCATAATAACTCTTTGAGTAAGTTTGCATTATGATGTCAGATTGGTGAGGAAAAAATATATCTGAACACTTAACTCTTCTGGCATTTAGCAGATATTTGGCGGCTTCCACTATAAGGAGGCCCAAAGATATTTGATATAGAAGTTTTGGTCTTTTCTAACTTATCTCACATATTTTAGAATGATATATTTGCAAGATTAAAACTGTCTGTGACTTAAAAGAAATTTTAATATCTCTTCGATGGGTAAAGTCATTTGGATATAATAAAAGGTTTTGTCAAGAGCAGGTAATTGATTTTTTGATGTGAATCAAAATCTAACACTAAATTTAAGTATTTTAGCCTCTGAATATAGCTTCAGAGTTCTTTAGAGGAGAATGTCTGTGATATATAATTTATAAAATTATTCTTATGTCTCTAATCAGCAGATATATTTTAATTTTGTGCGAAGGGCTACCTAGTATGATTTATCTTTTCCATTCTTGAAATTAGTCCATAGAGCTCTTTATAAAGTAAAAATATGCCTAAACATTGAAAGAGAATTATGATAACTATTACTGCAACTATTGCTTCTGATATTAATCAAATAGTTTTAAAAACTAATTTCTCACATCTCCTTCTGTGTGAATGGATGAGTTTATACATGTATTCATGCATGTGTGTGCCTGTAGATTTAGGAGTATATATTTAAAAACATATAGATATATGTATTTAAAAAGAATATCTTAATCATCTAAACTAAATTTGGAAGACCTGAAAAATGATTCAGAATTTCAGATATTCACATGTGCATGGGATAGATTAGGTATTATAATGATCTAAATTGAAAAATACTTGATTATCTAACACTTGTATTTTACAGAGTATCATTAATACTTCAGTTTTGTGTGCAAAATAAATTTATTTAGGTAACATTAAATCATGTTGTTAGAGGTTATCCTTCCTCCTTTCCATAATGATTTCTAATTTCATCTGAAAATTTCCCCCCACATAAAGACTCAGAACTTGACAATGAATCCTACAGATGAGGAAATTATTTAAAGATATTAATTTTTATAGAAGGCATTTTAATTTATGATGAAATATAGCTAGGAAAAGGCAATTCTATTAATTTATGAATTTTCATCAAATGTATTCACTGACACCTATGTAGTTAAAAATACAGGTAGAGAGTATTATTTTAGGCAGAGATATGTGTTCATATAATGAAATTATTAATTTCATGTTATATATATATATTTTGCCTAATATTTATTTCATAATTGAGGGTAGGAAATTGGCAATGTTTTTAATGAAATTATTTTATATATATAATGTGATAATAAAATTAAAGAACTTTGGTTTAACATGAGGGCAATAGTAGATTAGGGGAAAGTTTTCTTATTCCTAATTATTTTATACATAAAAATGTAATTTGAAAATAGTTATAATTCTAAGCTATTATCTTAGTGAAATAGAACTTTATTTCTGTAATAAGACATAAAGAGAGTACTTCCTAAAGCACTGAAATATATTTTAATATGTATGGAAGCAGGTGGGAATTTTACTATAGATTTAATTATGGATGTAGTAGATTGTAAAAGATTACTTTCCTTATTTCATCCTGAATCATTTTTTAAGTCTGGTAAGAAAGCACAGGGTCATTAAAATGAAAGTTAGTCAAATATTTTTGAACATCTTAAATAATGAATTGTCAGTTCACATTACTGGTGGATTCCATATTTGTGAATCATTTTGTAAAGTCATATTTATAAAAATCATTTGCAACTCCCAAATCAGTATGCACAGTGCTTTTGCAGTCATTCACAAACAGGTGCAGCATGGGAAGAATTTGAGTCTCAGTGTTGATGTTCCTGGCTGAGGTGGAACAGGGGATTCGGTCTCGGTGTCGAAGCTCTCATAGTATAAATATGTGTCCTTTTTGTGAGCTATTTAGTGCCTGTGTGTGTGTGTGTGTGTGTGTGTGTGTGTGTGTGTGTGAGAGAGAGAGAGAGAGAGAGAGAGAGAGCGAGAGAGAGAGCGCGCATGTGAGAGCACCCACACCTACATTTTTTGTTAATGAAGCCTATTTAAAATGACCTAGTGCTGAATTGCTGTTTAGTGTTCTTAAACACAGGAAGACAGTGATGTGACTAATGGACAAAATATATGGTTCTTAGGTACGTTTCATTCAGAAATAAGTTATACTGCTCTGGTCATGATTCAGTGTTAATGAATTAAAAACATGTATTTGATATGGCGGGTTAAAAAGAGAAACACACACTCCACAAGGTTATAGACTGAGAGATTGATGAAACTCAGCCAGAGCTTTCAGGAACTTACCCCTGAATTTCCCCTAGGAGCAACGGTCCTGAATTCACAAACTGAGTGTTCATAATGACCTACATTAGTGTAACTTACGAGAATTGACTGTTTTTCAGATTTACTATACTATTTTGCAAATGGTTATCCACCTTTTATTTTCTCTGATTTATGCACTCTTAACACAAATAAATTCTGATATCTTAGAACAAGTAAGAATATCACTATGTTTCTCATAACAGTATCACAGAGAAATAAATTGCCACATCTGGAGTTTTAGCTTCTATTTGTAAAAGCTTTGGGGCATTCTAATTCTTTTAGACACATTTATTCAGAATAATTAGTTTGACATGGATATATTAATTTGAACACTTTGTAACTTACACACAAAGTAGAATTATTCATTTACTTAGAATCATTATACCAGCAATTATTGACATATTAATTGTGAAACAATGCATTGATTTTAACACTGTTAAATGGGCACTTAAATTGTTACTTTTATTTATTTGCTTATTTAAAATATTTAGTAAATATTTAATTGGTTTTCAAATTTTGTAGATGATGGGACATTTGTGGCAAATTTTCAGGTGAGTTGTTAATAATTATAGGATGTGTTGCATTATTTACTAACAAAAGAGACCTTCATTTGAGGGAATTTATATGGAAGGCATAATCTCCATTGAGATATTCAGTCCAAAGATAAGGTCCTCCTGGTATATGTCATCAAAATAATTGAAGTTTGTATCATATATTAAATATTAGATTGGACTGATATGTGTGGCTGCTGCCAGAAAAATAGTATATATGTTAGGGATTTTAATTAACATCTCTGATAATATAGTCCCAACACCAAATGTAAGCCTAATGAACATATGCTAATTACTGTATTGTCACTGCAAATTATTCATGTTTCTCTGATACCAAACACACTAAATGAGTTGAGTATAATAATACTTTACATGTTACAGATAGTCTCCATTTTGAATCATTTAATAATTTGGGGAAATATTCATTTGCCATGCCTTAGCCTGTTGAATTTTTAAGGAAAACATGTTATAAAAGGCTTATTACAGGTTTTTAAAGGTGATTAGTATTCTATTAAAACAGGATATATATGTTCTATTGAAAGGTTTAGCTAAAAAATTTAATTAGAAGGTAAACATATCTGTCTGTCTGAGAATGATACTTTTCCCCAAAGGATTTAAAGAAATGAAAGCAGGGGTTTTATTTGTGTATTTTTATTCCCTAAAGGCACCCCATCAGCCTTCCTCTGGTTATTTCTCTTACTGGCACTGGTGAAATGATCATTGCGCTGAAGACCTAGATCATTAAAGACTGAATAAGTGAATGGGATTGTTAAGACCCCTATTACTTGTTAGTGCAATCTGCATTTCTGCATTTCTAACAGGCTCTGTGGTCTACCCTGTGAGTAGCAAGAGCTGGCTCTGAAGAAAAAATAGGTGCATGTAAGCTGGTGAGAGTCCCTGGGGATATGATACAAGCGGCTCTGAGCACCAGCTGGAAAAAGCTATATTCCTTCTAGAAAGGACAGAATGCTAACACTCAAAGTCACTCTGAATGAAAGCCATTCCAGTTGGAGAAGACATATCCTATGGGACTAGGTGTGGAATGAGTGTAGCTGCCAAGACAAATTATCACCATTGAGAGAATCATCTACAAGGAACACAGGGGCTACTGTTCCTGGGAGCTGACAGTGAAGCCCACAGCCAGCATGCCTGCTCAGGGGGCCTTACTGCATAAAGAGAGCATTCCAATCCACCAGGCCACAGTGAGTCCCTTTCCTCATCTATTATCAGGCTGGTGTGTTCATTTTTCAATATGCTAAATAATGAAGAACAAAAGTACCCTGTCCCTACTGGGAAGCACACTGAGATTAATCAAACTTCATATTGGCTATCTGACTCATAAAAGCTTCTGATTGTAACAAGAGGAATAAAAGTGTTATCATTTTATCAACATATTAAATACAGATTTAAATAATTAACAATGCTGTTTTGAAACACGTTTCTGAATTGAATAAAAACCTTGGATTACCAACTTTAGCTTCCGAACTCTAGCTATAGAGTTAGGCAAGATGTCAGCACTCTAACACTGTACCTTTTGAAACACTGTGCATTTTTGTCTTTCTAAATCTAATCAACAGGACCAAGTGGTGAGAAAATCTATTCCTTCAGACTTAGAAGGTCTTTTTTAATTTCCCTCATTGTTTCCCAGTGAGTGAGTACAGTATTGGTTTGGAAATATCAGTTGTTACTGTATAAAACTTTCCTACAAGCTGCAGAGCTATTAGCATCCCTGGACCCTCCCACTAAATGTCAGTGACCCAAGTAATTTGAGGGCACCTCCCAATTCTGATTTCCACCCACTCAGAGTGAGTACGGACACCCACTGGCAGCCATTCTGTAGTTAGTAGGAAATCTCTATGTAGTTCAGGGGTTTTGAATTTATGAATTCTCTATGTTGATTGACAACCTATAATATCTTAAACACTGTATAAATATTTTAGCATGTATTTTCAAAATAGAGACTTCTGTTTTGAATTATGCCTGGGGGTGCCACTGTGTGACCTCAGGCAATTTGCATTACCTTTCTTGCCCAATTTTCAAATCTTAAGTGTTGATTGAAAAGTATCTCATATTATTTTTGTCTTACTTTGAGACAATCTTAGACTTACAGAAAAATTGCATAAGTAGTAAAAATAGTTCATGTGTACCCTTTGCCCAGCTCCTCCTGTTAAAAATTTACATACACATTGATATATTTATCCAAATTAAAAATTATTATTTGTATAGTACTATTAACTAAACCTGCTAAGTACTACAATTTGAATGTTACCACGTTTTTCACTAAGACATTTTTCTGTTCCAGGATATAAATCAGCATCTCAGATAGCATTTAGTTGTGTCTTTCTCTTTTTTTCTTCCAAAGATTTATTTAAATTCCAGTTAACATGCAGTGAAATATTAGTTTGAGGTACAGGATTTAGTGATTCATCTCTTATATATGACACTCAGTGCTCATCACATATGCCTTTCTTATTACCCATCATCCATTTAACCTATCCTGACCTACCTGTCCTCCAGCAACCCCCAGTTTGTTCTCTACAGTTCAGTCTGTTTTATGGTTTGCTTCTCTCTCTCTCTTTTTCTCTTTGTACATTTGTTTTGTTTCTTAAATTCCACATATCAATGAAACCATATGCTCTTCGCCTTTTCTGAGTGATTTATTTTATTTTGCATTATACTATCTAGCTCCATCCATGTTGTTGCAAAAATGCAAGGTTTGATTCTTTCTGATAGTAGAGTAAAATTCCATTGTATATGTACCACATATTCTTTGTCTATTCATCTCCCAGGGGACATTTGGGCTCCTTCCATTATTTGGCTGTTGTAGATAATCTGCTATAAACAGCAGAGTGCATGCATCCCTTCAAGTCAGGATTTTTCTTACTTTTGGCTAAATACCTAGCAGTGCAGTTTCTGGGTCATAGGATAATTACATTTTTAACTTTCTGAGGGACCTCCGTAGTGTTTTCCAGAGTGACCACACCAGTTTGCATTCCCACCAATAGCATAAGAGGGATCCTTTTTCTCTGCCTTGTCACTAACACCTGTTGTCTCTCTTTGGCAGGTGTGAGGTGGTATCTCATCATGATTTTGAGTTATGGTTCCCTGATGATGAGTGATGTTTAGCATCATTTCATATGTCTTCTTTGGAAAACTGTCGACTCATTTCTGTTGCCGATTTTTTTAACTGGATTATTTGCTCATGGGGTTTTGAGTTTTAAAAGTTTTTTAGATGTTTCGGCTACCAGCCATCTTTATCAAATATGTCATTTTTACCATTCCATCATTTGCCTTTAATTTGTTTTGTTTTGTTTTGTTTTTACTTTTCCCCCTTGCTGTGCATAAGCTTTTATCTTGATATAGTTTAGTTTTTCTTTTGTGTCTCTTGATTCTGGAAACATGTCGAGTAAGACGTTGCTATGGCAGATGTCAGAGAGGTGGCTGCCTCTGTTCTCCTCTAGAATTTAATGATTCTTTGTCTCACATTTAAGTCTTTTGTCCATTTTTAATTTATTTTTTTATATGATGTAGGAAAGTGGTCCAGTTTAATTCTTCTGCATATTGCTATCCAGTTTTCCTAACACCATTTGTTGAAAAACCTGTCGTTTTTTCTATTGGATATCCTTTCCTGCTTTGTTGAAGACTAGGTGACCATATAGTTGTGAGTCCATTTCTGGAGATTCTGTTCTGTTCCATTGGTCTATGTGTCTATTTTTGTGCAGGTTCCATACTATCTTGAGCACTACAGTTTTTTAGTATAGTTTGAAATAGAGAATTGTGATGGCCTCTGATTTTCTTTGCTTTCTCAAGATCACTTTGGCTATTCACGGTGTTTTGTGGTTCCACACAAATTTTAGAATGGCTTGTTCTAGTTCTGTGAAAAATGCTAGTGGAATTTTTTAAAAGGATTGCATTAAATGTGTAGATTGCTTCAGGAAGTATATACATTTTAACAATGTTTGTTCTTCCAGTGCTTTTCTCCCCCATTTCTTTATGTCGTCTTAAATTTCTTTCATCTGTGTCTTATAGTTTTCAAAGTATAGATCTTTTACCTTTTGGTTAGGCTTATTCTTAGATATTTTATGGTTTTTGGTTCAATCATAAATGAGACTGATTCCTTGATTTCTCTTTCTGCTGTTTCATTATTGGTGTATAGAAATGCAACAGGTTTGTGCAACTTTGCTGCATTTGTGTATCTGTTCTAGCAGTTTTTTGGTGGAGTTTTGTTTTGTTTTTGGTCTTCTACATAGAATATCATGGCATCTACAAATATAGTTGTGTCCCTTTAATGTTCTCCATTTGGAACACATTGGCTCTTATGTCCTTTTCATATTCCCTCACCTTTTTCTGAGTCCTTCTTTCCTTTCTTGCACCACAAGATATTCTAGGCTTATCTTGAATTTTCCCTCCCTTAGCTCCAGATAAACTACTTCTACAAGAAGGCTTTTTTTTTTTTTTAATTGCAGGATAGTACTTAGAAACTAAGATCTCTGTGCTAACTAAGCTCATTGATTCTGGGTCCCACTGTTCCAAGCACTCTTGGAGAGTGGGGCTAGCAAATATATGTATGGATATGACTACACAGACAGTTTGTTCAATTACATTTGTTGCTACATGTATCTATGTATCTATGTATTAAAAGCCAAGAATTCTTTCTGATATCTCTGATTCCAATCCACCAGTACTGGGTTTCTGCTCTAACTTTATTTATAATTTCTTTCCTCAGTAGCAAAATACCTAGCTCTCATTATCTACAGTATATTTACTTGTTGGTTTAATTGTGCTCTAAAAATAAAGTGGTTTCAGAATTCCCTACACATAACATTGTAAGAAACAAATTTACTATAAATTATTGTATTTACATACAGTTACATTTTTGTCTTTAGCAAAAATATCCAGTCAATATGGTGCTTTTTGGAGTTAGTTAAAACTAGTTTATTTTTCCCCAAATTTTTTCAGTGTAATTATGCTTTTCATTTATAATTCAGTGAAATTAATCTGTTATTATTTATAATTAATTTGGTATTGACCACACATCATGGTTTATTTTAAATATTTAATCACGTTATGGGTACATGAACCTTGGTTCTAAAAATCAAAACGATACAAACTTTTATTCAGAAAACTATGATTGCTCTCTCTTCCCTACAATTCTGTTCTTATTCTCTTTTTCCAGACCTTTCTCCTATCATAGCTAATTATCATCCTCTCTGTGTTTCTTTGGCACAAATGATAAAAACATGTATGTGCTTTTAGATTTTCTTTCTTTTTAAAATATTTAATGGCTTTATTGGCATATAATTTATATGTCATGAAGTTCACCTCTGCAAATTGTACAATTCAGAGGGTATCAGTGTATTTGCAGAGATGTGCAGTCATCCTCACGATCTAATATTAAAACATCTCCATCTACCTAAAATATCCTCCTATCCCCTTTAGCAGTCACAGCTCACACTTTCCACCCTACTTGCAGACAGGTAGTAATCTACTGCATGTCTTTATAAATTTGACTAATTTTGACCCTTCACATAAATGATATCATTTCTTTCTTACATAAGATGGATTCTCTTCTTTCTTACACAAAAGGTAACACACTATAAATTCTTTTGCACTTTGCTTTTTATTTACCATATCCTATAAATCACTCTAGATTAGTACATAGAACTTATCTTCATTCTTGTTTACAGTACTGAACACTCCATTGTGTGATGTGTCATAATTTATTCAACCACTCTCCTAAGTATTGGACTTTAGATTGTTTCCAAAATTTTTCAATTACAAACAAAACACAAATAATCTTCCATGTATAATTTTCATGTTGTTGAGGTATAGCTTTAGGGTAGATTCATAGAAGTGGAATTCTGGGTCAGAAAGCAAGATCATTTATATATATTTCAATAGGTATTGGCAAATTTCCTTCCAAATCTTTTAGGCTAATGATTATTTCCAACAGCAATATATAAAACAGTTTGTTTCTTTAGACTCACCAACACTGCACTCTTCATTTTTGCCTGATAGAAGAGAGATGTTATTTTAGTGTCTTAAATTATATTTTCTAATTATGACTGAATTTGAACTTTTTACCTATTCGAGGGCCACATTAAAACATTTATATATGAATTGTCTGTTAATGCATTTTGTCAATTTTATTACTCTGTTCTTTAATTTTTAGGAATTCGTTACATAATGCGGGCACTTAAATTCCTCGGCCATGGTATATTTTACATATGTTTTTTTCCCTGTTTCCAGTGCTTTTTTTGTTTTCTGGTTATTTTCCTTATAGTGCATTTAGTAATGTATTTCAAAAATTATGTAGTCAGATATATCAATTTTTTATCACATCTTTATTTGACTTGTTCTTAGGAAGACATTTCCTATAAGTTCAGGGAAGAATTCACTCATTTTTGCTTTTCTTTTTTCCTCCTAATTGGTTTCATTCTTACAAACCCGTTTGAAAGAGAGAATTACTTATGCATATATAAGTATTCAGGTATACAGGCAGGTTCATACTCCCTGTTTCTTTTTCTCTTCTAATGCACTTAATTTTTTAGAACAGTGTTAGGTTCATAGAAAAATTTAGCAGGAAGTACAGAAAGTTCCCATTTACCCTCTGTTCCCACATGTGAACAACATCCCCCACTATTGACATCCTACACTAACGTTGTACATTTGCTACAGTAGGTGAACCTACATTGACTCAACTTTTATTACCCAGAGTCCATAGTTTACACTAGAGTTTGCTCTTGGTGTTGTACATTCTATGGGTTTGACAAATGCATAATGACATGTAGGTACCACTGTAGTATCATACTGAAGGTTCACTGCCCTACAGATCCTTGTTGAATTACCTATTTATCCTCTCTGCCCTCAGCCCCTGGCAACCTTGGTTTTTGTGTTTTGTTTTTGTTGTTTTTGTTTTTATTTGTTTGTTTTTTTACTGTCTCCATAGTCTTACCTTTTCCAGAATTCCATATATTTGGAATCATATAGTATATAGCCTTTTTAGATTGGCTTATCTCACTTACTAAAAGTTTATTCCATGTCTTTTCATAGCTGCATTTTTAAAAATTCTGAGGGGCACCTGGGTGGCTCAGTCAGTTAAGCATCCGGCTTCGGCTCAGGTCAGATCTCACGTTCGTGGGTTCGAGCCCCGCGACAGGCTCTGTGCTGACAGCTATCTCAGAGCCTGGAGCCTGCTTCCGGTTCTGTGTCTCCTTCTCTCCCTGCCCCTCCCCCTCTCATGCTGTCTCTCTCTGTATCAAAAATAAATAAAACATTTAAAAAAACTTAAAAAAAAGAAAAAAAAAGAAAAAATCTGAATATATTTCATTGTTTGGATGTACTACAGTTTATCCATTTACCTACTGAAAGACATCTTGGTTGCTTCTAAGTTTTGGCAACTGTGAATAAAGCTTCTATAAACAACCATGTGCAGGTTTTCATGTAAATGTAAGTTTTTGTGTCATTTGGAGAAATATCAAGGAGTATGATTGTATGGTAAGGATAGGTTTAATTTTGCAAGCCACTGCCAAATGGTTTTCTAAAGCCTCTGGACCATTTTGCATTTCTGTCACCAATGAATGATAGTCCTTGCTGTTCCACAGCTTCTCCAGCATTTCATACTGTCATTGTTTTGGATTGGGGTCATTCTAATAGGTATGTAATGGTATCTTATTGTGTAAATTTGCAACTCCCTAATGACATGATTTGAATATCTTTTTATGTGCTTATTTGTCATCCTTATGTTTTCTTTGATGAAGTATCCATTTAGGGCTTTCCCCATTTTTTTTTTCTTTTTAGTTAGGTTTTTTGTTCATGATTCTGGGCATATTTTGGATAAAGGTCCTTATCATATATGTATTTTGAAACATTTCCTCCAAGCTATAGCTTATTTCTCATTCTGTTGATAAGTGTTTTTAAAAAATTTATCCATGGGTATTTTTTTTTATCTTATAGTAAAAGTGAAAGAGTAACTTTCTAAAATAAAAGCAAAAGCATAAACTATCAAGAGAACTCTCTGTTTCTTAATGATATTTCCACTAGGTCACACTGTACCCTGCCACATGATTGAATTTCACTGTTAACAATAAATTCCTAACAGATTGCATCTTTTCTAGTCTAAAATCACTGAACCTGTCATCATGTACATATTCATCAAAAATAAACATAGGACAGATAAAACAAAGACATGAAGGGAGCTAAATTTCCTATGGATTCTATTTTTGTTTTCATCAGTCTTCAAATAGTTCCCTTTTATTAGCAAAGAGAGAAGCAGTTTATAGATCCCTGAATGCTTTAAAAGATAGTCTGCTTTTAACATGTATAGCGAGATGGGTAATTTTCTAACTATGAAATTGCTAACTAGTTTTTGACCTTGGGGACCACTTAAAACAAGTACCCTCTGCTCTCCTTGTGGGGCTGGAGCAAAGCAGCTGTATTTTGCACAGCGCACTGAATCATAATGGGCCATGTGCTCCCATGAATATTCATAAAGCTACCATATTCTGCCTGCCCCGAATGATTCCAATGGATGCTGCTAGAGGGATTTGAAATATCACTTTTGTAGTATCCTGGAAAAGAATATACATATCGGGAAAAATAGAGCTGGAGCCCAGGTAATTCTGTCCTTAGTGTGCTCTTCAGAACTCTCCTCCAAATGATTTTGCCCTGTAGCGATGGCACAGAAATCCATTGTAATGACAGAAATGAGAGGTTTAAACTTTCTGAAAATCTTAAAATAGGTTAAATTAAAATCTAAGTGGTCACTGTGGTACGGTTCTACTGACTGGCACACTTCCTCACATATGAAAGAGCTGTTCTGATTCTATAAAGTAGCAGTGGTTACTGGGGGTTGTGATTTCTTGATGATGCATTTAACTAAAATTATAGCTGCTTTCAAATTACTGCCAATGATACTGATACACTTTTGATAAGGCAGATGATTGTATTTCAACGCAGACATTTTTCCACTATGCTTTCAGTTAATTCAATACTGCTCATTACCCTTCTGACTCTTTATTTTAGGTTATGCTAACTCTAAAAACTATTTCTACATTTCTTTCTCTCTCTTTGTCTTTTTTCTTTCTTTTTTACCCTTGTGGAGATTGAAATTAAACAAGCATAGCTAAGAAATCTTTGAGAATATCTTTTTAGACAATATCACGGTGATTGCTTGTGAGCCTAACCACTCTCACTGACAGAATATGAGGTTGTTAGTAAAGATCCTTATTGGAGGGGTGCCTGGGTGGCTCAGTCAGTTAAGCTGCCGACCTCAGCTCAGGTCATGATCTCACAGTTAGTGAGTTTGAGCCCCACGTTGGGCTCTGCGCTGACCGCTCAGCTTGGTGCCTGCTTTGGATTCTGTCTCCTCTCTGCCCCTCCCCTACTCATGCTGTGTTTCTCTCTGTCTCAAAAATAAATAAATATAAAAATTTTTTTTAAAAGACCATTATTGGAGATTGGGGCTCTCTATATTTTGGCTTCTTCATTTAACCATGACCTTACTCTAGACTTGCAGTGGAACCTTTGTCCACAGTGATTGCCAGATTATTGTTCCCTTTCTGCTTTATTGTTGCTCATGTTAAATAAGTAGTTTCATTTTTCATATTTTCAGGGTTTTTCTTTTGTTTTGTTCCTAAAGAGTCCTGTACTAATATATTGTATTACATCATATTATGTTACATTATATTAGTTACATACATACCATTATATAATATGTGATATCACCCACATTGTATTGTCCACATTGCATCGGTCACTTTTGTAAATAATAATATAAATTTTTGCTCTCTTTACTATGATGAGGACAAGGATTTCAGGGTGGATTCAGTAGTTTTCTGTCGCAAGTACAGATTCTGATCCTCACTGTTAAATACATATCAAAGTTATTTTCTGAGTCTCTGCAAGAGGAACTGAATCCTGAAGAATTTACCTTAACTGCCCAAACTCAAAAGAGTCTGTTAATGCTGATAATAATATCAGCTTTTAATTTAGTATGTGGAGTCTTTCTGCAATGAAAGATATTATTCCTGAAATCATTTTTCTACATGGCATATGATATTTTTAGCTGTCAATGAAATAACAACTCATAAAAAGTCAGTGTTTTAAAAATCAAGCAAAGTGAAATGTAAATGTTGGCTGCTTACTCGCTTATTGTCAATAATAGGAATATATTTGTATAAAAATATATTCAAGAAATATCATCTTGAATGAAATCTCTATTCTTGGGGACAATACTGAAGAAAATTCTGGGATATTTCTTTCTGCATATTTAATAATTGCCAGAACGTTCTACCATTCTAACACTAAATTATGAAAGATATTAAATCATATTAGTTTATATTTTATGTTAATTATTTGATATGCAAATTCCCTTAATTTTATTTATTTTGAGAGGGAGGGAGAGAGAGACAGAGAAGAGGGGCAGGAGACAGGGAGGAGAAAGGCAGAGAAAGAGGGAGAGAGAATCCTGAGCAGGCTTGTGCTGTCAGCTCAGAGCCTGTGGATGTGGGGCTCCAATCCACAAACTGAGTCGTGACCTGAGCTGAAACCAACAGTCAGATGCTCAATGGACTGAGCCACCCAGGGGCCCCTCTTAAAATATTTTAATAGAGGCGTACTTAACATAAACTTCTTAGGATGAATACTTTCAGAAAAACAGGCTCATCCGTGGCTATGTAAGGAAGGATACGTGTAGCAAGCAAAGAATGTTTGCCTTTATGGGGACTGTTGTAACAGCACACCATTCCGTGGTAGCCTAACCAAGAGAAATTCATTGTTTCACCATTTTAGAGGCTACCAGGCTAATATCTAAGTATCACCAGCATCGTTTTCTTCTCTTCCACCTTTTTCTCCATCTCTCTTCTCCCCTCTTCTTTCTTCTTCTTCTACCTCTTTTCTTATTTTTCTCCTCCTCCTTCTCCTCCTTCTCCTCTTTCTTCTTCAAGGATTATGTCCTTCTGAGGGTTGATGTATCAATAGAATCTCTTCTATGCTCTTCCTATCTTTTAAAGGTGCTTAGAATGGTGTTCTCCTCTCTCTAGACATACATGTCTTTATTCCAAATTTCCCCTTTTATGAACATACCTGTCATATTGGTTTGGGACAACTCTAATGATCTTATCTTGACTTGATCATCTGCAAATCCCCTAGTTGCAAATAAGGTCCAAAGAAGGTATTGGGAGTTATAAACTCAAAATTGTTTTTGGACACTAAAATTTAACCTGTCCAAAAGGTCTATAATCTGAATGTGAAATTTCCCTAAATCTATGAACTCCATGAGTGACTTTTCTGAGGAAGATGCCTGGGTGGCTCAACTGTTTGAGTGTCTGGCTCTGGATTTCAGCTAAGATCATAATTCCAGAGTAGTGGGATTGAGCCACATACTGGGCTCTGTTCTGAGCAAAGAGCCTGTTTAAGATTCTCTTTTTTTCCCCTCTGACCCTCTTCCCTGTTCTCTCTCTACCTTTTAAACGAAAGTGATTTTTTTCCTCTCCCTCTTTAGAAGCTGATATTTGGATAAAAGGACCTCTAAGTTATTTTATCCCTATCTAGAAATGACATAAAAGGAATGATAAAATCTCTCTTATGTGAAATGTTCTTTATGTGAAAAATTATATAATAGAAGTGTTAGATTATCTGAATTGGAAGTAGTTGTAGAAATAACAGTGAAGGTGAACGTGGCACCAAACAGGAATTACTGAACAAGTAGTAGCAATAGAACAAAGGAGTTCCTTACTGCAGCTTAATGTGGATTTGCTTAAATGGTTGTAAGCAGACCCCTGAGTGTTGCTTAATGGAATAGTAAGATTCCTTGCATAGCACTCTTCCTCCCAGGCAGACCTCTTCTCTATTTGAATGGCATGGAGCTGCTGACAGGATTTACTTTGGACTCCAATTAACTAAGGAGGCACCAGGGAATATGACCCCTCACTTGTATCTGGTAGTCTGGGATATAATAGATCTGTGTTTTCATGACAAATAAAAATCCAACTTAAATAAAATGCAAGTGGTCACTGTTATGAATGTTTGCACTCAGATTATTCTTCTTTTCTGGTTTGCTTTGAGCAGGAAGAGATATTCTCATCAGTAATTACAGGGCTCATTTTTGTCAGTTTACATCTCAAGTGCACCTATAGGAGTATAGGTAAGAGGTGGAGGCTGAACAGACAATAAAGACTGTGATGGCTGCCGCTTCAGCAAGAGAGATCATGGAGTCAGATGCAAGGTTGGGGCGACCATAGTCCTAATAGGCCAGTGCAGGGTCTGGTGCAAAAGCAGTGGCTCAGAGTGGCTGGGAATAGACAAGGCAGCATCCAGAAAGGTTATAAGAAAGATTATAAGCATATGTGATACCATGTCTCTATCAAAGACACTAAGAAAAAATTCTGAGAACCCCTATGAGTGGAAGTGACTTAAATTACTGCTGTTGTTATTATCATTACTACCTCCTTCATATAAATAGCCTGTATGCCATGGAGTTAGATTTTTTTCCATATATATATACTTGTCAGACTCAACAATTCTCATGGATGAAGGTAATGTCACTATCCTATTTGTTCCTTTGTTACTCTGTTTTTCAAAGCTAAGATTCATGGTCCAATCTTTGTAGATGAATTATGCAGTAATTAAAAGGTGACTTGAATACATTCACTGATGCATGAGATCCACTGTGACACTTTTACTCCAGAGGAATTTGGCACCTGTAGATAATTGTAGTTAAACTGGTCTCTTGACATCAGAAAAGTGTCTGCCATGTGGTCCTCTTTGATGCTATCCTAATATGGATCCTCGTTTTAACCACTATCAGTGGCTATATACAAGCTGTACTTGGCAACAGACTACCGCAGATGGTGAACCCTCAATCTGTTTTTTAATAACAAGAGCGTCTGGAGTCTTGTGCTTTCCTTATTGACATCTTCTTAGTATCTCAAGTCCATCTCTTGTCTACTGTTATAACTGCTACTCATTTGGAATGAAATCACTTTATTGTTATTTGTAGGTCCCCTGTTTAAATTCTTTTTCACCCATTTGCAACTATTCTAATATCAAAAAGATGTTATAAAAGTTCATTCATACTTCAATTAATATGTAAGTGTTTTTGAAGTTGAAATGGTGCAAATAGATACAAGTGCATTTTCTGTATATGTAAAGTGATTAATCTTTGCTAATATGGACATTGTATACAGACTTCAGTATACATGATAGACCTTGTCAATTATAATTCCCAAAGAGAGATGGCTGTCAATGGTTAGGAAACTGTGCAAAGAGTCTCATTACACACACTTCAAAACATTGCCAAGATAAAGCCTGAAAGGAGTTTTTAACTATACCAGCTGCTTTTTTCTGCTTTTTTTTCTTGTTGCTACAGTATCAAATATTGCCCTTCTTTAGTTAATCCCTTTGGATGTTGTAACTTATCTTTCATTGTGGGTCATGTGTGTGAATAAATAAATGTTTGAATATGTTTAGGTTTGAGGAAATGTAAAAGAACATCTAATGAGCTTAAATGTTGATTAGTTTTAGTTTTACATGGTGCAGCTAGAAAAATCAATCAGCTTTATTATTATTACATTAATGTATCTCAATTAATTATATTTTATTTGACTTTTTTTAAAGTTCACTTATTTGTTTTAAGAGAGAGAAAGGGAGAGAGAGAGAGAGAGAGAGAGAGAGAGAGAGAGAGAGGAGAGGAAATCCCCAGCAGGCTCCATACTGGTAGTATGAAGCCCAACATGAGGCTCAAACTCATGAACCATGAGATCATGACCTGAACTGAAATCAAGAATCAGATATTTAACCAACTGAGCCACCCAGGTGCTCCTCAGTTTACATTTTAATAAATTATTCTATCTTGGATAAATTTGATTTTTGAAAATATTAAAATATCCTCTTCATTCTGGTAATATATAAAAATTACTCATTATTTGTATTTTTGATCATATAAACTCACAACAAATATTCATGAAGACCCATGGAAAGCCCAATAATTTTAGGAACAGGGAATCTTGATTGGCCTAATGAAATCCACAACTGTTGGCTGTTGAAATGAAATAAGTCACTTTAATATCTTAGTCTCAGTTGTTGCTTCATGATGCTGGCTAGGTGAGCATGGATGTAGGGTCTTTCATGGTCTATTTCCTATTGTGCGAGATTAATATTCTAATATCCTAAAGAGAGTTCACTTCTAATAAGCTTCTTATATTTCCTGGAAGATGTGGAATATTTCTTGAAAAAGTCCTGCTATGTATTATGTCTCTTTTCTATTTTTATCTTTAATTGCATTACTTTCAAAGATCTAAAGCTTTTGCATGAAAATTACTTAATCTTTTTGATACAAACTACTATGAAACTAACATTAAATTATATCTCACTTGAGGTAATGTGCATGAAGATTAAATTGTCCTCATCTTCTTAATGTTAAAATATTGTTCTCTGTATGCTTTTGGGAAAAGAATAGTATAATGGTCCATATTTATGTTGACTTACTTACACACACACACACACACACACACACACACACACCACTATCTGAGCATCCTTAATTTGTAACAGGAGGTAGGCTGATTGAATTGGAAGAGCAAATATTGTTGAAATGCCTATACTGCCCAAAGCAATCTACACATTTAATCTATCGGAATAACACTAGCTTTCTTCACAGAGCTAGAACAGTCAATCCTAAAATTCACAATCTTGAAAAGGCAAAGCAAAGCTAGAGGCATCACAATTCTATATGTAAGCTATATTACAATCTATAGTCTTCAAGATGGAACGGTACTGGCACAAAAA
This sequence comes from Suricata suricatta, assembly GCF_006229205.1. Lineage (NCBI taxonomy): Eukaryota > Metazoa > Chordata > Mammalia > Carnivora > Herpestidae > Suricata > Suricata suricatta. Next base: position 22,483,700 of record NC_043700.1, read on the forward strand.
CAGATACACCGATCAATGGAACAGAACAGAGAACCCAGAAATAGATCCACAACTGTAGTCAACTAATCTCTGACAAAGAAGAAAGGATATCCAACAGAAAAAAGATAATCTCTGGGCACCTGGGTGGCTTAGTCAGTTGTGTCCGACTTTGGCTCAGGTCATGATCTCACAGTTTGTGGATTCGAACCCTGCATCAGGCTCTGTGCTGAATACTTGCTCAGAGCTGGAACCTGCTTCAGATTCTGTGTCTTCTTCTCTTCCTGCCCCTCCCTGCTCATGCTCTGTCTCCCTATATCTCTCAAAAATAAATAAATGTATTTAAAAATAATAAAAACCAGTCTCTCCAACACATGTTGTTGGGAAAACTGGGCATCAACATACAAAAGAATGAAAGCACTCTTTTACACCATACAAATCACACACAGAAATAAATTCAAAATGGATGAAAGATTTAATTTTCAGATAGAAAAACCACCAAAATTCTAGATGAAAACACAGGCAGAAATCTCTTTGATATTGGCAATAGCAACTTACCAGACACAGCTCCGAAGACAGGGAAACAAAAGCAAAAATGAACTTTTGGGACTTCACCAAGATAAAAAGCTTCTACACAGCAAAGGAAACAATCAACAAAACTAAAGGCAACCTGAAGAATGGGAGAAGCTATTTGAAAATGGGATATAGGATAAAGGGTTAGTATCCAAAATCTGTAAATAACTTCTCAAACTCAATACCCAAAAAAATAAATAATTCAGTTAAAAAATGGCAGAGGTTTGAATAGACAGTTTTCCAAAGAAGGCATACAGATGGCTAAAAGACACATGAAACGATGCTCAACATCACTCATCATCAGGGAAATACAAATCACAACCATGATGAGATATCCCCTCACACCTGCCAAAATGGCTAAAATTTGCAACCCAGGAACCAATAGGTGTTGGTGAGGATGAGAAAGAAAGAGGAACCCTCTTACATCGCTGGTGGTAAAGCAAACTGGTGCAGCTACTCTGGAAACAGAGTGGAACTTCCTCAAGTTTAAAACCGGAAACACCCCAAGACCCAGTAATTGTACTACTGGTTATTTGGCCAAAGGATACAAAAATACTGACTTGAAGGAGCACATGAACCCTTATGTTTATAGAAGCATTATCAACCATAGCCAACTTATGGAGGAGCACAAATGCCCATCGAGTCATGAATAGATAAAGAAGATGTGATATACATACACATGCATACAATGAAATACAACTCAGTCATCTAAAAGAATGTAATCTTGCCATTTGCAATGATGTAGATGGAGCTAGAGTGTATTTTGCTAGGTGAAATAAGTCAAAGAAAGCCAAATGTCATATGATTTTCTCATGTGTGGAATTTCAGAAACAAAACGGAGGAGAAGGAAGAAAATGAACAGAGGAGAAGGAAGAGAGAAAAAAAAGTTTTTCTTATGGTTTAACCCTCTCTAGTAAACTAAGGGTGGCTGGAGGAGAGGTGGACAGGGAATGGATTAAATGAATGATGGCTATTAAGGCAGGCACTTGTCGGGATGAGCACTGGGTGTTGTATGTAAATGATTAATCACTAAATTCTCCTCCTGAAACCAATATTATACTCGATGTTAACAGACTTAAAGAAAAACTTGAAACACACACACACACACACACACACACACACACACACACGAAAATAAATAGTGTTCATTCATTCTCTGGTGATTTATACAAGTTACTGTGTCTATCAGTATTGGACCTTTTGTTTTTAATTGATCGGTTGTATTAGTGGTATGGATATATCAGTTTGTTTAACCAGTTACCCATTGAAGGAGATCTGCATTATCTCCATTGTTTGCTGTTATGGATAAAGCTGTTATAAACATTAATGTACAGTTTGTTATGTGAAGGTAAGCTGTTATTTCTCTGGAATAAACACTCAAGACTACAATTGTTGTGTTGTTGGGTTGTATGATAATTACATGGTGAGTGCTATAAGAAATATCAAACTTTTTTCTAGTGGCTTGACCATTTTATGTTCCCATCTGTAATGTGAGTATTCTATTTTTTCCTCATTCTCACCAGCATTTGGTGTTCATTGTTTTGTCTGGAGCTTTCCTGAATTGCTGTGAAGTGATATATCACTGTAATTTTAATTTGCACCAAGACTAATGATGTTAATCACCTCTCATATGTTCATTTGCCTTCTGTATATCTTCTACAGAGAAATGTCTATTCATGTGTTTTGTATGTTTTCTAATTGTATTGTTTCTATGCTGGTGAGTTTGAGTTCTTTATACATGCTACACACTTAGTCCTTTGTTGGATATGCAGTTTGCAAATATTTCCATGAGTCCCTGAGTATCTTTTTATCCTTTTAACAGAATCTTTCACAAACAAAAGGCTTTTGTTTATTTTTTTATTTTAGTGAGATCCAATTTATCAATTTTCCTTTTTGGATTGTGATTTTGTTGTCAAATTTAAGAATTCATTTTCTAATCTCATATCATGAGGGTTCCTCTGCCATTATTTAAAGTTTTGTTGTTTTATGTTTCACATTTAAGTCCATAATCCATTATGTATTAATAAGGATTATTATCTGTCAGAATTGTTTTAGCTATTCTAAAGCCTGTGTTACATATATATTTTAGAATAATCCTGTATATATCTCCACAAATCTTGCCAGAATTTTGATAGGAATTGTGGTAAACTTGTATATTATTTTTGTGGAATATTTACATATTTAACATATTGAGTCTTTCTTTTCATACATAGGACACATCTCCCCATTTATGTAGATCTGTTTTAATTATCTTCATCAGCACTTTTGTATTTTTCAGCATAGAAATCCAGTGCATGATTTGTTAGATTTACAACTAAGTATTTCCATTTTTTGTTTAGTGATTACTAAGTCATACGATATTTTTAATTTTAGCATCTGCATATTCATATATCATACATAGAAATATCATTTTTAAATGCTTACTTTTTATTCTAAAACTTTGCTAAATACTGCAGGATACAATATATTGGTGTTATGAGTTTTTTAAATTTCTTAAACTTTTCTACATAGGCAATCATGTCGTCTCCAAATAAAAAGTTTTACTTCTTCTTTTCCCATCTGTAGGACTTTATTTACTTGTCTTTTGTATTGCACTGGTTAGGGTGTCCAGCACTATTTTAAATAAAAATGTGAGAGTAGAAATTTTTACCACATTCTATATTTAAGAGGAAAGCATTCTTTCAACATTGAATTTAACTTTTCTGTATATACTGTTTATCAAGTTAAGGTAGCCACCCATATATTCTTATTTTTCTGAGAGATAAAGCATGAATGTGTGCTAAATTTTGCCAATTGCTTTATTTTTTCTATATCAATTCATATCCTATAATTCTTCTGTAGTTAATATTATAGATTACATTGATTTTCAAATATGGAGCAAAATTTCGATCTCTAGAATAAACTTTCCTTGATCTTGGCATATATGTCTTTTACATATTGTTAATTCTACTTTCAAATATTTTGTTAAATATTACATTTACTTAGTTTTATATATTTAGAGGAATATTGAACAGCTGTTTTCCTTTTCATTTTCTTTTTTATTATCTTTGATTTTCATATCAAGCCATTTTATTAAAGTCATGACATAAATTGGCCACTGTTTGCTCTTCAATTTTCTAAAAGAAATTATGTAAATTTTATGTTAATTCTTCTTTATGTGCTTAGTAAAATTTCCCATTGAACCCACTGGATCTGAATATATTTTTAAAGTTTTAAACATGTGGATTCAATGTCATCAGTATTTGTAACACTGAATAGTTTATAATCCCTATAAATATAATAATTGTATCATAGTAGTTTTATAGTGGGTGTCTATTTTAACTGGGTTTTCATATTTATATGTGATAGCATATTGTACTATAATATGATTAAGTTACCACAGTGTTCTCTTTTTATCATTTTGATACCTGCAGGGACAATTTTATTGATATTTTCAAAGAGGCAGCTCTTTTCTTTCAGTTGTTTTTCTTTTTACATTTTCATTCCTGTCTCCTTTCATTGTTATTATTTCTGTTTTGCTTCATGAAATTTACTTTCTTCCTTTTCTAATTTTTGAGTTGGGAGCTCAGATATTGATTGATAATTGTTCTCTTTTCTAATTGACATCTATAGTCCCATAGATTTCCCTTTCAGCAGTGTTTTAGCCATGTCTCACTAATTTTGATATGTTGTATTTTCTTTTTCATTCAACTCAATGTGATTTTAGCTTTCCCTTGGAAATACATCTTTGATCCATGGATTATTTAAATTGTGCTGTTTTACTTCAAGAGTTTTGAAGATTTTTCTATAATCCTTTCCCCATTGATTTCTATTAGGTTCTGTTGTTTTCAGAAAATACATTATCTGCAAGATCACAATGACTTTAAATTTAATAAAATTTTGGGCCACCTGCCCGGCACAGTTGGTTGGTCATCCATCTTTGGCTCGGGTCATGATCTCGCAGTTTCTACTTTTGATACCTGCATCAGGCTCAGTGCTGTCAGACCAAATCCTCCTTTAGATTCTCTGTCCCCTCTCTCTCTCTGCCCATCCCCCACTCGTTCACTCGCCTGCTCTCTCTCTTTCTCTCTCTCTTTCTCTATCTGTCTCTCTCAAAAATAAACGTTCAAAAAATTAGTAAATTTTGTTATCCAGGATATAGCTAAATTGGGTATCTGTTCTGTGGGCCCTTGAAAAGAAAATATATTTTGTTGTTGGTTAGCAAGTCATGTAAATGTCAATTCCTTTTGCTTGATAATGTTGAGCTTCTTCATATGTTGCCTGATATTCTGTCTAATTGTCCTATCAACTGTTGAAAGATACAGAAATTACCAAAAATAATTGTGGATTTGTCTATTTCTCTTTTCAATTCTTACAATTTTGACTTCATATATTTTAAATCTGTTGTTTTATGCATACATATTTCAGATTGTAATGACTTTTGGATACATTGACCCAAATATCATTATATAAATCCCCCTTTTATCTCTGGTAATTTTCCTTGAAATCTACTTTAGCTGATATGGATTTAGCTGCTCTACCTTTCCTCAGTAATATTTGCAGGATATTTCCTTTCCATCTTTTTATTTTCAAATTGAACATATTACAATTTCAGTGAGTTTCTTGTAGGCACACAGTAAAGTAATTTTTTTTTAATTTGCTCTGCTCCTCTCTGTCTTTTAATAGGTGTATTTAGACAATTTACATTTGATGTAATAGTTAATATGTTAGTGCTACATCTGTTTATTTAATTTTTCCTTTTTCTCTGTCTTTTTTTTTTCCTTCTTAGATTCTTCCTGTAGTCCCGCATCCTACTTAATTGTTTTTAGAATTTCCTCTTGGTTTATCAATACTGTCTAGCCATCTCTTTGTGTAGTACTTTTTAATGGTTATACATGGTAATATACTATATAAGTGTAAGTGTTCACAGTATACTTGTTGCTGTTATTTCACCAATTAGAGTGATGTATAGAAATATTACATCTCTTTGCTTCCTCTTAATTTCACTCATATTTAATGTAATCATCTTAAATATTTCTCTCTAGAACCATATTAGACGGTTTAGAATCATATTAGATGGATAATAATTTTTGCTGTAGCAATCAAACATTATTTGGATTCTTGAAAAAGAGAGAAAGTCTATTGCATTTACTCATATTTTCCTTGTCATTTTTCTCTCTTCTTGATGTTTCAAGACTTTAAACTTATTGACTGAAGTTTTCTCTCATACTAATGTAACTTTATATTCATTATTTCATTTTTTAAGAGAACGTCCTTTAGCCATTCTTTTAGAGAAATTCTGATGGTGACAAATTCATTTTTCCTTCTTCTGAATCTGTCTTTATTTTTCCTTATTTACTGAAGGGTAGTTTCACTAGGTCTGGGTTGTGGATTGACAGTTTTGTGTTTTGTTTTTTCCTTTCCTCTTGGCATGTTAAAATATTTGTGTCACTTCTTTTGGCCCTCTTAGGTTTCTAATGAGAAATTCCTTGGATTTTTTCCCCTATAGATAAGGTGCCTTTTCTCTCTCACTACTTTAGTTTGTTTCTTTTCTTTGGCTTTAGCTTTCAGAAGTTGTATAATTTGTGTCTTGGTGTGGATTCGGGGGCAGGGGGCATTTATAGTTTTCAGGATTTAACATACTGAATCTATAAGTTTATGTTTTATCAATTTTGAGAATTTTTAGGCATCATTACTGTGTACTTTTTAAGCTCTATTTTTCTCTTTTCCTTCATGGACTCCAATAATACAAATAGTTCATATTTTATTATTATTATACTAGTCCCTGATCTCTGTTAAATATTTTTTCTTAGTATATTCACTCTCTCATTTAGATTCAGTAATTTCCATTTTTTAATTACAGTTTACTGATTCATTAATTTGATCCCTTAACTTTGCTGCAAAGCCCTTACACTGTTTTTATTTCACTTCTTATATATTTTTTGGTTCTGACATTTCCATCAAATCCTTATTTATATCTTTTGTTTCTTTCAGAGTCTCTTTCATTTATTTATTTCAAATATATATATGCTGCTTTGAGCATCTTTATGATTGATACTTTAACATCTTTGTCAGACATTTCTGACCACTCTGTCATCTCAATGTTGGTATGTTTGTTTTTCATTCAGTTTGACAACTTATTGGTTCTTGGTATGATATATATTTTCTACTGAATCCTGGGCATTTGGGGTATTATGTTATAGAACTGTGTATCTTATTTAAACTTTCTATTTCAACTAGCTTCCTTTTATAAAGCCTATCAGAAAAGGATGGGGTGAAGGTACTTTGTTATTGTCAGGTATGGATAGATGTTCTGGTTTAACCTAGCTTCTGTTTGTCCAAAGGGATAATCTTTTTTTTTTTTTTTTTTTTACTGGGTGATGCTCTAAGCCCCGACTCTCCTTAAGTCTCCTTTGACACAACCTCAGTTGGGAAAGGCAGCAAATCTTCATTACTGTCAGATAGGCATAGAAGTCTAGGCTTTCCATGTAGTCTCTCCAGATTTTGCTTGTAGGCTGAGGGAATGGGGAGAGAGGAACTTGTTCCTGCTTGTGGTGAACCTTGGTTTTCTACTTGGCCTTTTCTGACATCACACAGCAGGAAGGAAAGGAGATGGTATTTGTGCCACTACAGTTTGGTATATGTGGAAATTCTGGCCTCCCCACTTGGCCTTTGCTGCCATGGGTGAGTGCCATAGGGTTTATTTGTGTGTGTGTGATTTACTGGAGTAGTGATATCATTTCCTTTTTTTTTTTTCCCCCTCACTCACTAGCATATCCTTTTCCTAGTCCATTGGATATAAGGAGGAATATTTGAGGAATACTTTTCATTCACAGCTGCCTTTTTATATAAATCATTTAGATATTAAATGTCAAGTAATACTGAAATGTTTTTTTAAAAAGCAAGAAATATCTGGAATATAAAGTAACATCTTAGGTAAGATAGTGTTTGTACTAGTGATATTTCAAAGTGTTGCATTTTATGTTAAAGCAATGTCTTAGATTTTACGATGAAGAGCTTTGAAATGGCAAGGGCAGTGAGAGTGGAGTGGTCAACTTGCAGTGTGAAAGGTCATCTTCAGCATTTGAGTCATGCTTTTACAAAATGTTATTGAAGGATTTTAGACAGCATTTGCAATTTTCAGCAGTTTCACCTACAAGTTGGTTCTACAATTTTGCCTTAAATAACCTTGAACAGTACACATAGACCCAGACATGTCCTCCATGGGTTGTATAATTGCCATTCAGTTCCCATCCAATTATCCATATTTAGAGGGCTTTTCCCTTTTTTTATATTTTTAAATTATAGATACACCTTGATTTACATCAAAATTGTCAACACACCAATGAAAGAAGATATTCCTAAACTTTATCCTTTAAGCAGCAGCAAATCAATTTCTAATTTAAAATATAATATAATATTCCTGATTATACATATATTCTAATAATATGTGTATATATTTATATGCTTCCAATATAATATAATATAAATTCCTAAGTCAAGGAATTATCAGACCAAAAATTTCCAAAGGCTTATAAAAAATCATAACTGTATTTTTCAAACACATTTTCTCATTAAGAAGAATTGTTCCCTTTAACAAATGTGTGATGGTTACTGGTAGAACCCACAGCAGGCTGGGTACAAATCCCTTCATCCTTGATGTCACCAGTAGCTCATCATGCCACTAGGCAGGATTAATCCTTGACATCTATAAACCTCTGCAGAGGATGATTTCTAAAAGGTCCTCTGTCTTAATTATCTCTTGTCTGTTGAGATTTACAAAAATTCTTTTGGGATTATAAAGGTATTATTAAATGAAAAAGAAGATGCCTCTTTTGGAAGTTCATTATAATACCATCTCTGTCATTAAAAAATGTTTCTTTTATAACAGATGATAGGCAAAGAGTTTTGTGATGGAGACAATAGTGCTAAGGTATAATTGCTGTTATGATTTTATAATTATTAATTAATTTAGAATTGCAGCTATATTCTAGGCTATTTCTCAAAGAAATTTATTTAATTCAAACAATCTAGTATTGATGAAAAATTTTGTTTCATTCTCTTGAAATATCTGATGCAATAGTGGTTTATATATTTTTAAGCTTTGTTGGGGTATGATTGACAGATTAAATTATATAAATGTAGGGTATACAATATGATTATTTGATATATTTATATACTATTATTTGACTATCACAATAAAGTCAATTAATACATCTATCATCTCACATAGCCATCTGTATGTACATGTGGTGAGAACATTTAAGATCAACTCAAATGGCAAATTTCAATACATAATTGTTAACTATCATCAAGTTATACATTAGATTCCAGACCTTATTTATTGTGTAACAGAAAGTCTATACACTTTGACCACCATCTCTTCTTTTCCTCTAACTCCTCAGCCCCTGACAACCACAATATGACTCTGTTGGTGAGTTTAACATTTTTAAATAGCAAATGTAATTAAGATTTTATAGTATTTGTCTTCCTCTAACTTATTTCACTTAGTATAATGCTCATAGGTTCATTTTTGTTGTTGCAAATGGCAGGACTTTTTTTTTTATGCCTGTGTAACATTCAATTTACACATATCTGTTTATTTTTCAACAGACACTTAGGTGTTTCCAACTTTTGGGTTTTGTAAATGCTGCAACAACTATGAGATGCAGATATCTCTTTGACACAGTGCTTTTATTTCCTTTGGATGTAAAGTGAGAAGGGGGATTGCTGTATCATATGAAAGTTCAAGTTCTAATATTTTTGAGAACCCTCCATAGTGTTTTCCAAAATGTATTGTACCAACATGCCTTCCCCTCAACAGTGATTTATATGTTCTCTTGCTCCACATCCTTGCCAACATTTGTTATCTCTTCTCCATTGGATAATAGCCATTGTAACAAGTGTGAAGTGATGCCTAATTGCAGTTTTTATTTGCATTTCTCCAATGATTAGTGATGTTGAGCACCTTTTCATGTACCTGTTGACAATTTGTATGTTCTTTTAGTTCGAAATATTTAAGATCATTTGTCCATATTTTATTTATATATTTAAAAAAATTTAATGTTTATTTAATTTTGAGAAAGACAGAGACAGAGACAGAGACAGAGTATGAGCAGGGGAAGGACAGAGAGAGAGGAAGACATAGAACTTGAAGTAGGCTCCAAGCTCTGGCCTGTCAGTACAGAGCCCAATACAGGGCTCAAACTCATAAATCATGAGATCATGACTGGAGCCGAAGTCGGATGCTTAACCAACTGAGCCACCCAAGTGCCCCAAGATCATTTGCCCATATTTTAATAAGACCATTTACTCTTTGCTATTGAGTTGTATGAATTCCTTACATATTTTGGACATTAACTTCTTATCAGATATATAGATTGTCAGTATTTTCTTCTGTTCCGTAGGTTGCCTTTTCATTTTGATTGTTTCCTTTGATATACAGAAGTATTTATTTTGGCATAGCCACCCACCATTTGCTTATTTTTGTTTTTGTGGCTTAGGCTTTTATCATATCCAAAAAATAATTACCAAAAAATGTAAAGATTTTTTTCATGTATTTTCTTAAAGGAGTTTCAAGGTTTCAGATCTTACAATCAAGTCTTTAATACCTGCTGACTTAATTTTTGTGAGAGGTGTAAGAAAAATGTCCAACTTCACTCTTTTGCAGGTGAACATTTAGTGTTCCCAGCATATAAGACTGTCTTTCTCTTGAGTATTCTAGGCTCCTTTTTTTTTAATTTAATTTTTGTTCTTAATGCTTTATACTTATTTTTGAGAGACAGTGTGAGCAGGGGAGGGTCAGAGAGAGAGGGAGATACAGAATCTGAAGACAGGCTCCAGGCTCTGAGCTAGCTGTCAGCACAGAGCCCGATGCAGGGCTCGAACCCACGAGCAGTGAGATCATGACCTGAGCCGAAGCCGGACACTTAACCGACTAAGCCACCCAGGTGCCCCTAGGCTCCTTTGTCAAATATTAGTTGACAGTATATTCATGGGTCTATCTTTGAACCTCAGGTTTGTTCCATTGATGTATGTATCTATTTGTTCCAGAACCATACTGTCTTGGGTCTTTTGTAGGTGATATGAATTTTAGGATTATTTTTATGTATCAGTAAAAATTCCATTGGAATTTTATAAGGACTATATTGACTCTAGAAGATGGCTTTGGGTAGTATGGACATTTTCACCATATTTATTCTTCTGATCCATGGACATGGGAAAATTTTGTATTCGTCTTTTTTTTTTTTAACTTCCTGAATGTCTTATAGTAAAAACTATACTGAAAAATGTACAGATGTTTCATCTCCTCAGACAAATTTATTTAAAAGTTTAATTTCAATAAGTAATACAATATCTATTATATAAATGTATTAATTTATTCCTATATACGTATTGCCTTCATATTATTCTTAATTTATAGAAATGTAGTTCATTTCTGCATTTTTTTTGTTTCCCGCAATTTTATGTAACTTTATTATTCTAACAATGCTTTTTTAGTGGAGACTAGAGTTTTCTGTATAGAATATCATGTCGTCTGCAAGACAGTTTTACTTCTTACTTTTCAGTCTGGATATTTTTTATTTCTTTTTTATGCCTAATTGTTCTGGCTAAGCCTCGAACATTATGTTGAGTGGTAGTGGTAGGAGTGGACATCTTTGCCTTATTTATGATCTTAGAAGGAAAGCTGAAAACTTTTGACATTGGTTGATAAGTTATGTTCAGTATGATGTTAGTTGTAGGCTTGTCATGTAAGGTCTTTGTTATGTTAAGGTAGATTCCTTCTATACCTATTTTTTTTTTGAGATTTTATCTTGAAAAGATCTTGAACCTTGTCAAATGCTTCATTGCTGCATGAACTGAGTTAACCATATGATTTTAATTCTCCATTTTATTAATATGGTATATCACATTTACTGTTTTTCCCATGTTCAATCATTCTTACATACCAGCAATTGATCCTACTTGATCATATGGTATAATCCTTTTTAATATACTGCTAAAATTGGTTCATATTATATTGGAACTATTTGCATTCACTGTTATCAGGGATATTGACCTGCAATTTTCTTTTTCTATAGTGTCCTTATCTGGCTTTATTATCAGCATAATGCTGACCTCATAAAATGAATTTAGAAGTGTTTTATCCTCTTCAATTTTTTGGAAGAGTTTGAGAAAGGTTAGTATTACTTCATATTTAAATGTTTGGTAGCATATGCCAGTGAAGCTATCTGGTCATGAGCTTTTCTTTGTTGGGAGGTTTTTGTTTGCCGCCTAGATGGCCTTAGTCATTATTGATTTGTTCAAAATTTCTATTTCTTCATGATTTAGTCCTAATGAGTTGTATGTTTATAAGTATTTATCCATTTCTTTTAGATCGCCCAAGTTCTTGGCCTCTAATTATTTATAATAGTCTGTAATTATCCTTTTTATTTCTGCTCTATCAATTGTAATATTTACATCTTCATTTATTCTTGTATTTATTTGAATCCTCTCCTTTCTTATTTGACAAGTCTAGCTAAAATTTGTTCAGTTTTATTTTACCTTTTCAAACAACAGCTCTTACTGTCCTTGATCTTTTCTATTTTTTTCTATTGTGTATTTCATTGTTGTGTACTCTAATCTTTATTCCCTTCCTTAACTAATTCTTTTTCTTCTATTCTTCTTTTTCTAGTTATTTTAGGGGTGAGTTAGGTTATTTATTTGAGAGTTGTTTTCTTCATATACATGTTTATAGCTATAAACATCCCTTTTAGAATTGCTTTTGCTGTATCCCAAAAGTTTTAGTATGTTGTCTTTCCATTTTCATTTGTTCAGGTATTTTTTTAAATTTCTCCTTTGATGTCTTCTTTGACCTATTGAGTAAAGAGTGCAATGTTTAATTTCCACATATTGTGAATTGTCCTGTTTTCCTTCTTTTTTGATCTGCAGTCATACTATTGTATTCAGAAAATATAATTGATATGATTTCAATCTTTTTAAATTTGTTAAGTCTTGTTTTGGGGACTAACATATGATCTATCCTAAAGAGGTTCTGTGTGCACCTGAGAAGAATTTATATTTTGCTGCTGCTGGATGAAATGTTCTATGTATCTGTTAGGTCCATTTGGTCTAAACTATTGCTCACATTTGTTTCCTTATTGATTTTCTGTCTAGATGGTCTATCCATTGTTGAGAGTGGATTATTATGGTCCCCTACTATTATTATATTGCTGTTTATGTCTCTTTTTAGTTCTGTTAGTATTTGCTTTATATAATTAGGCCCTCTGAAGTTAGGTGTATAAATATTTATAATTGTTATCTTTTTGACAAATTGACTACTTTATATTTATATTATGAGCTTCTTTGTCTCTTGTGACAATTTGTTGTTTTAAGTCTAAGTTGTCTGATGTAAATAGAGCCACCTCTGCTCTCATTTGATTAACATTTGCTTGGGGTATCTATTTCTGTCTCTTTACTTTCAGCCTATGTGTGTCCTAAAAGCCAAAATGATTTCCTTTTTTATGTTTATTTAGTTTTGAGAGAGAAAGATAGAAAGTGAGTGGGGGAGGGACAGAGAGAGAGGGAGACAGAAAGTCCCAAGCAGGCTTCAGATGTCATTGCACAGCCCAAAGGAGGCCTCAAACTCCTAAACTGTGAGATCATGACCTGAACTGAAGTCAGGAGTTAGACCCTTAACTACCTGAGCCACCCAGAAGCCCCTAAAGTGATTTATTTGTGGATAATATATCATTTGAACTTCTTTCGTTATCTATTCAGCCATACTACTTGCTTTGTTTTGAAAATTTAATCCATTTACACTTAAGATAATTGTTGATAAGTAACTACTTACATATTGTTAAATATTTCCTGACTCTTTTAGGATTCCTCTGTTCCTTTTTCTTCTCTTGCTGTCTTTCTGTGACTTAATGACCTTTTATAATGGTGTTCTTTGATTCTTTCCTTTTATTCTTTTGTATATCTACTACAGTTTTTTCCATTATAGTTACCATTGGTCTTACCTAAAATATCTTAGTTATAACATCCAATTGCAAGATGATAGCAACATGACTTGAATAGCATATGAGAACATTGTATACTTACCTTCTAAACCCTGACACATATTTTTGGTTATTAGTGTTATATTTTACATATTTTATATTGCATACCCAATTACAAATTATAGTTATTTTAATAATATTGTTATTTTAATATTTAATACATAAAATTTACACATGTTTAACTTTTTATAAAGATAGAATTGAAAGAGTTTTATGTACAACATTCCAACATCTGATACTGGCCTTAAATTTCCCTCTACCAATGACTTATTGCACATTTATATGATTCCATGTTGTTAATGAACATCCTTTCATTTCAGCTTGAAGAGCTTTCTTCAGTATATCTTACACAAATACAAAACGAATACAAATTTATTATTCCTGACCTAAATTATAAATTTACCCTTCTTTCCATACTCTCTTAGGAACATATTTTTTTCCTTTTTCATGTATTTGATCCCACAGTCTCTCCAGTATGTACAAGTTTAGAATTAAGTTGAATGGGAAATTCATAGTCACTTGAGTTCTTCCTAATTATGTAAGGAATAAAATTAAAATTGTTCTCTCTAGAAAATTAGTGACAAATGTCATGATTTGGGTGTGAAAATAAACACATAATTATAAAATTCAAGATCAAGTAATATGAAGACTATTTGATAAAAATATTTGGAATAAATATGATTTATGGTATATATACCCCATTCACCTTATTTTCTAAAGTTATGAACATAGAATCCAATTATTCCTTCTAAAAGTTAATCATCTGGAATTGGTTATTTTTTTAAAGTTTATTTATTTATTTTGAGAGGGAGAAAGGACAAACAGAAGAGGGCAGAGAAAATCCCAAGCACGCTCCATGCTATCAGCGCAGAACCAAATGTGGGCTTGATCTCACAAACTATGAGATCATGACTTCAGCCATGATCAAGAGTTGGGCACTTACCTAATGAACCTACGTAGGCACCCATAGAATTGATTCTTTTAGAGATTAAAAACATGAATAAATGTTCCATACACCTTATCTTAAAGGATGCTATTGTTTGAAGATCATTTCCCTTTAAAATCTTAAGGAATAAGAGCTATTGCATTCACTCTTAAACTAGTAAATTAAGAGTGTAAGTTACATAATAAAATGTGTTTATAATGTATAACTACTTGAGAAAGAATATCTGGTTTAATTACTTCTTAATTATAATTCTCACAAACTTTATAGTAGGCTCTTTACTTGAATAGATTAGAGATTTTTGATGCCAAACTATTTCTAAAATATATGTCTATAGTTTCAAATAGCTGCACTTCTGTGAAATAGGTCAGTTATTTCTTAGATGTAACTTTATGTACTGTTGTCAAAAGGCACAGATTCTTATATTAGGATTGTAATTTTATTTTAGTAAAATGTACAAAATGTAGAATTATGATGAGAATGTTTTTTTGGCAAATGATAAAAGTTTTAGTAAAGTAAAAAAAAAGTAAAAGTTTTAATATGTTGTTATATAGACATTTGTTAAACTATTCTAAACATTAGAGTCTGAGGTCCTTTCAATATACTTTTCATGTTCTTAAATGTTATTGAAAACACAGAACGTCCTTAGTTTATGGGAGGTTGTATATCTTTTTATTATATTAGAAAATAAAACTGTGACTAATTTACTCACATATTAGTACACCAAAAAATAACTATAATAAAACCTGTGTCCAGTAACTTAAATAATGTATTTTATGAAAAACAACCATGTTTTTCAAAAATGTTTACTGAGACAAATATCATTGGTGTTCAGTTTATAAATCTCTTAATATATGGTTTAATAGATGACACATCTGGTTCTGTTTGCTTCAGTTGAGGTGAATGGAGAAAGTGTGAAGGAGCAGTTTTCAGATAATTGTGGATATTCTTCGAGACTGTAGCAAAACTTGACAAGTGGCAATTTATTAAAAGTTGTTTTCAATATGGCATAGGAAAACATATCAACAAAAGTTTCTAATCAATTTCACTTGAATCCATTGGTCTGTCTTGGTCTTCATTTCGATCATTTGTACATCCATTCTCATGTAATGTCACGCAACGCTCATTTTGAAAATATTAGTTTATTAAGTTATATAGAACTTCCCAATGTTGACAGATTTAATTATACAATATCAAAAACTCACATGCCACTATCACCTCCAAGATTTCATTTAAAAAGTCGTTAAGTATTAGGAGGCTATTAAGTTACTGGTATTGGATATTTTCCAAAATTCTCATTTTTTCTTAAAAGATTGAATTTTATGCTCATCAATAAATGCTGTCAGCTTTTTTCCCCCTTAAATACCAGGTTAACATCATTCATGTCTTGAAAAACTATCTAGTAAATTCCAGATACCTTGTCCATTTTTCTTTAAAGTAAAAAATAAAGTTGTTTTCTTAGAAGAATGGCTAGTTCAGTTCACAGCTCAATCAAAACACTTTTGCTCCAGAGAGCAAATGAAGCAGAAATTATGTAAGGGTACTTCCTATTTGTCATTAAAAAACATGCGTAAGCAGAGGTTAAGATGAATGAAATTAGTAACTTTGATTGCTTAATGAAGGGCATTCTAAGAGAATTCCTTCATTTGGAAAATCATAACAGTGAAGAACACAGTGGGTACCAGTGTTATTTGGAGCCTCTGCCTTGATTCACGTGAAGTTATCAGCACCATTGCTTTCATATCCTCAGTGCCAGTATCAATGCAATTAAAAGGGAAATAAAGTCTTACTATATTTATAAAGATTGTTTTGCCCTCACAGATCTCCTGAATGTATGCTAGGTACTAGGAGCCCATGAGTAGACTTTGAGTACACTGGGTAGATTATCTTAATTTTTTGAAGATAGCTAATTCAAACAAAGTGAATAGTAAGAGAGAACATACTCATTGGATTTAAGTACTTAAAAAGACTTTTAGTTGAAATATCTGCTGGGTAGTTTTCTTTGCCCTTACAGAGCTGCTTTCTTCTTCCTCCTCTGCTCTGTGCCTCTAGAGGCTGTTCATGGACTGCATCACCAGTGGTATTTGCTCCTTGGCTTCCAGTTGAGTTTGACCAAAGGAAACATTGGCAAGACACCAAAGTGAAGAGAATTAAACTATCAGTGGGTTTATTCTCCCATTCCTTTTCTTCTAGGCCACAGGTTGATCATTGCTACAGTTCTCTACCCAAGACAACATCCCCCCAGTGTGGTTATAACTCAGGATTAGGAGAAATAATGCTCTCTCAGTGTTATATTTCTTTAATATTTTACCACACCTTGCTGGTTCTAGTAACCTGGAAACACTTTTGATAATTGTGTACTCATTAGACTCTCTTCAGTTACACTTTGGAATTTACCAAATATTTTTATAGGAAATATGTTTTAATAATACACTAAAACATTTTTCCAACTAACTATAGAATAAGGTTATCAATTAAATAAAGATGATAATTAACTGAATATTAACTTGTACATTACATCCAAACCAATAAGTCAATGTTTTCACACATGTGTCATCTAGCAGTATGTGTATAGTCACCAAATTTCAGTAGTCACATTTACATTTTTATTTTAGGAATTTCAAAATTTTACATTTTTATTTCAAAATTTATAAAGGACTTAATCAAATGCTAGTATCTGAGATCAATCTTATGAATGAGTATTCAATATCATAAGGAATACAACTGAAGGGTTTTTTAATAGTACTCTACATATAAACAATGTTATATTTGTGCAGACTTGCAATCATGGCTTGGGAGTTGCTCTATTGAAAAGCAAAATCTCCAATGTTCTCACTTCAACAGGAATGTATTGTTTATACATACTCAAAAGTGCTGCAGTAACAAACAGGAGTTTTAAAACAAAACAAAACAAAACAAAACAAAACAAAAAATGAGAGAAGCCAGATGTGTAAACCAAGAAAATTAATATGTTATTATTGCTTCAGTTATGCCAATGCTTTGGGAAGCCAAAGGTGGCCCAGTCAGTTCTGCTGGGTGAACAGGATAATTACACTGGACCCTGAACATTGACTGGGATTTTAGTCGATGGATAAAGCAGACTTCTCAGTATTCTAGGTAAAGACATTCTAGGTAAAAAGACCACCATGAGTGATAGCATATGCCAACAATATATGAAATTTTATTTTTTTAATTTATTTTTGAGAGACAGAGAGAGACAGCACTAGCAGGGGAGGGTCAGAGAGAGATACAGAATCTGAAGCAGGCTCCAGGCTCTGAGCTAGCTGTCAGCACAGAGCCCGACACGGGGCTTGAACTCACAAACCGTGAGATCATGACCTGAGCTGAAGCTGGATGCTCAACCGACTGAGCCACCCAGATGCCCCTGAAATTTTAAATTTAGGTGTATTATTTGTCAAGAAATTAGTTTCAGTGATGGAAGGTCATAGTGGAAATCTTGATTGGGGCTTTTGTTGACTTATTTTGGGGTCATAATTATATTTGACCTTGAAGTAGAATTTCCTCAATATTTCAACGCAGTAAAGTAGGTGGATTTGTCCATTGTGTCACCCACATGCCTTTCACATAAGCTAGTTTTAACACGTGCAGTGCATGGTTTGCGGTGCTGGTCCCCAGTCGAAGGCACAATCCCTTATTTTCCCCTGTAACACTAGTGCCAAGCACAGAGTAGATATTTAATTACTGCTTATGTTAATTGGACAAGTGATTAAATAATTCAGTGGTTTAAATATCACAGTTATAACATGGTAGAACTGAGTCATCATTGTCATCATCATCATCTTCTTCTTCCTCTTCCTCTCTCTCCTCTCCCCATCCCCTCCCCTCCTCCTTCTCCTTCTCCTTCTTTTAATTTGAGAGAAAGAGAGGGAAAATTCTAAGCAGGCTCCACACATACAGCTTAGAGTAGAACTCAGGGCTCCATCCCATGACCTTAGATTATGACCTGAGCCAAAATTGGCCATTCAGCTGACTGAGCCATCCTGGCACCCCGAGTCTTCTTTTCTTAAAATGACACTAGTCATTGGATTTCGAGTCCATGCCAGATCCAATATGATCTCATTTCAAAATATTTAACATAATGACATTTGCAAAAACCATTTTACAAATAAGTTCACTCTTATAGTTCTAGGTGGAAAAGTCATCTGGGGCGCAATAGTTAACTTGCTACATGGCAGGTAAGACCCTGTGTGAGGTAGTACACTCTCCCCTCATTCCCTCTCTCTGCCCCAGCTGTGATGCTGGTGTCTTTCTGTTTCTGGAAAGAATCTTGCAGTGTTTGCCTTCAGGACTTTGCTCTGGCTATTGCCTCTGCTGGAATGCTCTTCTAAAGCCATGGGTCTCACTCTTTTATTGCCTTTACGTCTTTACTCAAACCTCACCTCCTACCCTGACAAACATTTTTCAAATTACAACGGTCCTCAAAACCCATCCTCAACTCTAGCATCCCCAATTCATTGTATCAGAACCTACTCTACATTTTTATTATTCATTGAGCTTATTGCCTCCTAAAATTAAAAAAATATATATACAATGTGTATGTATATATGTGTGTATATATATATATATATATATATATATATATATTACTGTATACATCAGCCCACTGGAATGTAGGTTGCAAAGAAACAGAGATCTTTGTCATTTTCACTGATATATTCCAAGAATGCAATTTTTTTCAAAGCGAAGTTTGTATAATGTACTTGGTCCTTCACAGCACCTTGGATAATTAGACTTACACATACCTAAATATTCAATAATGGTCTAATAATTTATTATATGATAACAGCAACTATAAGCATTTTTTTCAATACTGGTAATGCAGTAAATAAGGCTATTTTGGAAATAAGATACCTCCTCCCTAATCTGATTTCCCCACCAAAACAAAAACAACTGTTGTTTTTTTACACCGATTCATAAACAATTTATTGAAGCTGTGAAGACATATTGTAAACTTGTAAAAATTACTTGCAATCAACACAAAGAATCTTTTAAGTTTTGATGTGAATTGATGTTCAAGTGTAAGAAATCAAGAGAAAACATTGCTTCTCACTTTATAATTCCATTCCCTCTACATAAGAATTACCAAGAGTACATAAAAACATGATCATTCATACATATCTGTAAATCAGTATGATGTAAATAACTTATTCTATTTTTGCTGAATTTCAAGGCTATACATGTGATTTCATTTTGAATCTATTTTATAAAATTCAAAGAAAATGTTCATAGATTAGGAGAAACATATTTTTAAAAATTGCTAATGATCTAATTGTACCACCAATATTTAAAAAAAATTTTTAATGTTTATTCATCCTTGAGAGACAGAGAGAGAGTGAGCATAAGCAAGGGAAGGGCAGAGAGAGAGAGGGAGTCACAGAATCTGAAGGAGGCTCCAGGCCCTAAGCTGTCAACACAGAGCATGACGCGGGGCTTGAACTCATGGACCATGAGATCATGATGTGAGCTGAAGTTGATGCTTAACCAACTTAGCCACCCAGGCACCACGATGTTCCACCAATTCTGAATAAAATTATGTTTCATACATGAAACCCATTAAATGCTGGTACAATACACAAAAACATTGTATCATTAAATCCTTCTACATGCAACAATAATCTATTATCACAATGATGTACAAAGATATAAATACTACAGATTTATGTCTCTTTTTATGACTGGAGAGAAAAAAATGTGATTGAAAAAGTAACACTGTAGATTGATCAAATCCCTTGCATCTTCTCTGACTTGGGAACTAACTGAAAAATATGCACTGAAGTTAAAATGATAAACAAAAAGTACAGATACCTATAGATATAGTAAGTACATTTTTATTATATGGATATATTTTCCTTGTATATTATTAATATATTATATTATTAGGTACATTTATGTATAAATATTAGGATAATTACTGTTAAAAGTGACATGTGCTTGGCTTGTCCTGTGGCCAGATTAAGTCTTCTTTGAATTTACCCTTTAATCTAGTTTTTTTAATATCTTTCTCCTAATGGAAAGATTTTAAAGCAGATAGCTCTCTGGCTAGATCCAAGAAGAAATTACTGCCAAAACCTATAAAATGCTAATAGTTTTGACAGAGAAAGAGAGGACTAGATAGAAGCTAGGCAAGTAGGATGGAGATCATATCAATATTCTAATTTTCTGGGGAGGAAAGAAGTTCCTCGTGGAAACATAATGAGTTTGAGTCCGGAAACCCCCTAACATATTCCAGGAGAAAGGAGAAAATTTTCTATGGTTGATCTGAGGTATTCAGATAATTTATCTGGTCCAAAAATGTCTTAATTCTTTTTGATGTGAAGCCTCATAGTAGGAAAATGCCTTTGGCAAAGAGACTATCATATATACACTGTTACTACATTACACATTACACTGTAATTCATTCATTTATTCATTAATTCAACTGTTTTGATGTATTTTTTAATTTACATCCAAGTTAGTTAGCATACAGCACAACAGTGACTTCGGGAGTAGATCCCTTAATGTCCCGTACCCATTTAGCCCATCCTCCCTCCCACAATCCCTCCAGCAACCCTCTGTTTATTCTCTATGTTTGATTCTCTTATATTTTGTCCCCTTCCCTGTTTTTATATTATTTTTGCTTCCCTTTCCTTTTGTTCATCTGTTTAGTATTTTGAATTGCTTTTAAATAGGCTTCATCTCCAGTCCATAGCCCAATGCAAGGCTCAAACCCATGACCCTGAGATCAAGACCTTGATCAAGATCAAGAGTCAGATGCTTAACTGAATGCACCACACTGGCACCTCTATTCATTCATTTTAACAGTACTGGGTTTTTAATATACAATACTAAGTCAAGATCTCCAAAATAAATAATAAAATATCGACTTTAATAAGAAAAGATAGTAATAATTATGAAAGGCAGTGTTAGAGCCAACTCGACTCTTATTTTATCTTAGTTTTTTCATTCTCCTCATAATCCATTCATTCCCTTTAAGATATGTTTTCAATCTTTGCTACTCTCTTTAAGTTATTTATTTCAGCAACCACCTTGTACCCTTTTCTATGCGTGCACATTTCATTATCTCTGGTTTCCTCCTGCTAGAGAGTAATGTTCCTTATCCTATGTTCTCACATTGCATCAAAAGTCCACTTTGCATTAATTATTCATTCTCTGGCTTTTTCTTCAGCTCAGAAACATGCTGAAGTTTTCCTAAATTAAGCTAAAATGGAAATACGCAAGACCTCTCCTCAGCCTTAAGATCCCTTTCATCTTTTTTCCCATCCCTCTCCTTTTCATAACCAAAATTCTTATCAGCGTGTTTTCTCCCCTCTCTGTTTCTGTAACATTATTTCTTCAGCCCACTGCCATTTCGCTTGCACTACCAACACACAATGCATTTCTTTTATGAAGGGCATGAACCATGAACCAAACATGTCCCCTTACCACACTTTTTAAAAATGACATTCCCACTTTCCTCCCACACTTTGCCAATTATCCACAGCCCCATTTCTCCTTTTTCACCCAATAACACATCACCATCTGATGTAGCTCAAATTTTATTTATTATCCTTTTATAATATGCCTTTATTTTCTAGAATTTAAGCTTCATGAGAGATATGCTTCTTTAATTATGGCTGAAACTCTTGAATGTAGAATAGAGCCTGAAAAATAAGAAGCATTTTTGAATAAGCAGATGATGAACCTTGGCCTTTTTTACATGGAAAGAACAAATGAAATTATTTATCTGTTAATTTGCAACTGGAGGTAATAATAGTTAGGTACATATTTGCTTTAAAAGTCTGAGTCTGGACCCCCCCTTTCTTTTTTTTAGTTTCATAACCTTATTCCATCTTTGTTCTTCTAGTGTTTTTGATCTTTCTTTAATAAATGTAACTGCTAGAAACAAATTCTTTTTTTAATGTTTGTTTATTTATTTTCAGGGAGGAGGGGGAGGCAGAGAGAGAGGGAGAGAGAATCCCAGGCAGGCTTCATGCTGTCAGCACAGAGCCTGATGCAGGGCTCAAGCTCATGAACCATGAGAACATGACCTGAGGCAAAATTAAGAGTTGGTTATTTAACCACTGAGCCACCCAGGCACCCCTATCTTCTTTATTTTATTATTATTGTTAACTCTTCATTTATTTCATACTGACACATTTTGGCTTAGATCTCCAGTCTCTCTTACTACTTTTTAAAATTATAAAGGGAAAGATGATAAGTATAACTACAGAAACTGGAAAATATCCAGTAAATCTTATAAACTAAATAAACAAAACACTAGAGAATAAAAGCCCTATTTGCAAATACAGTTGCAAGATGTACTTCTCAGCCTTTTTAACATCCCTACAGACTTAACAAATGACATGTGACAAGCTGGGACAAACAGAGGATCTCACACTCATCCAGAATTGACGGTTGGTACTGCTCTGACCCAGTCTTTCACCAGCCACCACGAGCCTTAAGGGATTCAGCATTCTGTGCACTTGTTAGAAAGCTCTGGCTAATATTTTTGCCATAGGAAGAGTGTGTACAAATTATTTAGAAATAAGTAATTATGCAAATATAAGTAAATAACTAGAAAAAACAATATAATAGAACATGAGAAAATTGATGAGAAACTTTTTGAAAATATACTGGTGTTACTCAGTTGAGTGGCCACACTGAAAATATGTGTTAAAATTAAAATTGCTAATGGAGCACCTGTGTGGCTCAGTCAGTTAACCTTCCAACTCTCGTTTTTGGCTCAGATCATGATCTCATGGTTTTGTGAGTTCAAGCACCACGTCAAACTCTGGGCTAAGTGTGGAGCCTCCTTGGGATTCTCTCTCCCTCTGTCTCTACCCCTTCCCTGCTCATGCTGTCTCTGTCTCTCTCAAAATAAATAAATACAACTTAAATAAAATTAAGAAAATTAAAATAAAATAAATAGCTAATTTATTTATACCAGTCATTCAACAGCCAAGAAAACAGTCTTTATATAACCTAATTGTATAAATGTTCATGAGTTAAGAACTTTTAAAAAAGGGTTTTGTCCTTTACAGTATTAGAAATTTCAATTTTGGCATTGATTAAAAGCACAAAAAAATGGAAGTAATTCAGATATTTATCAATAAGTGATTGGTTAAATGATATGTGAAAATATTGACATATGTATAAATACACCCTAACATGTAAAATGTCTATATATTATTTCAAGTAAAAGAATAAATTATGGAATGATATAATACTTCCACATATGGAATTGATACTATGACGTCTGTAGGAAAAATACATGTGTGTGTGTGTGTGTGTATGTGTGTGTGTGTGTGTGTGTATTTCTGTATAGTCCTACAGAAATATGAACCAAATTGTTTTTATAATGGGATTAGGAAGATGGTTGTTTTTTGTTTTTGGGGGGTTTTTTTAGATAGAACTTTGAATTTCTCATTATCATTTTGTCAGGAGCACACAATGTTTACTGAATGTTACTGAGTATCAATCACCTCTTCAGAAGCTTTGCATAAATTATCTCTTTTAATCCAGAATATTTGAATGTTTGAATATTTTACAACTATACTCTTCATTACAATGAGAAAAACAAACTTTCGTACCTAACATTGTATAGAAGCCTGCTCGTGATCTGATCATAGTGTCTTCCACTCCTTTTATTCCTGCCCTCCAGTCTCTTTACATTCCAACACTAAGTTTTCTGTGGTATTTGTGATGAGCTACATTGTTTCATACCTCTGCCCCCTTGAAGCCTTCCGTTATTTCTCTAAGCCAACACTAATTCATACTATTTGCTAATTTATATTATACCCTATAGGTGTCTATTTTGCATATATTATATTTTAATTATTCATTAGTTACCTGAATATGAATATGTTAGATCTTTAGCAGGGAGGAAGTCAGTGGAGAAAAAGGAGTCAGGGAAGGAGAGTGGGAAGGGGGACAGGGAAGAAGGACAGCAAGAGTTAAGAGAAACAAAATGGAATATTAATTGTAGCACTGTATTCATTGAAGACATTTTGCAATTAACAATGTTTCTTTTATTTATGTTTTTTATTTATTTTTGAGAGACAGAGAGAGATAGCACGAGCAGGGGAGGGGCAGAGAGAGAGGGAGACACAGACTCTTAAACAGGCTCCAGGCTCTGAGCTAGCTGTCAGCACAGAGCCCGACGTGGGGCTCAAACCCACGAATGTGAGATCATGACCTGAACCAAAGCTGGATGCCTAACCGACTGAGCCACCCAGGTGCCCCAACAGTGTTTTTTTGAAAATTTAGAAAGATAGCATTTGTAGTCAGAAAAATTCTGAACATGCATGATACTGACAAGAAGGCAAGGACTTACATTTGGGCACTGATGGTCTCCAAAACAAATGGTGAAAGTTAGTGGTGGTGATGACTAGGAAAGATCTGGGGTAACAAAAGCAATTCTTGGTATTGCTGAATTTGTGCAGGCAAGTCTTGAGAACTATACCACCTCATCTGCATCTCCCCACAGGCCCTTCTTAGTCAGCAAATCCAGTAAGTCTCTTCTCCTTGTCTTAAGCCATTCTTTTTTATCCAAGTAATTTTTTACATTACACAGAAAAATAACTCAACCTAAATGTGAGTTTTCTTTATAGTTTTCAATTACAGTATTTCACTTTGTTTCCTCTGCACCACTGACTGCCTGAGGCATCCATGACATCCTTGAAGCTGAAATTGAGAATGAGATTTTCAGTGTTTAAATTAAGTAGTCTGAAATTGCCTGCAAAACAGTTTCCAGCAAGGAAAGTAACAGCTTACTAAGTCTTGTCTATTAAATCATCATCATCATCAACAACTATATATTTATATATTTCTTTTTATTTAGTATACATATTCACCATTAAATAGTCTAACAGTTTCCAATTATTAAACAAACAAAAAACTGATCTTATTGCTAAAGTTAAATACTTATTCCATAAACACTTGTTTTACTTAACCTAGTAATTCTAGATGAAACATAAATCTCGTGTAACTTTCCCATATGTTGGACTGCTGCCTAACATTTCAAACAGATTTGAGTTTTCTCATTTAAAAATTTTTTGAATTAATATGAAAACCAGATGGGTTTTAAATCTTTGCAGTTATATCTATATCAAGGAAATTTGAGTAATTAAAAATATATATGGATTGCATAATTTTGCCAATACCAAAATTTTATTTTACTATATTAAAGCAAAACTAACATTGTTTTGGTTAAAAAAAACTTGGTCCATGTAATTCCCTCCAATATTCTTAACATGTGTATTGTAAAAAACTCAGTTCTAAGCTTTCCTCTTGATGTAACCTAGTTTTCCTTCAGATTTTTAAATTTAAGAGTATTTTATAGACTGCTTACTTACTATGTATCAAGCTCTATTCGGGGCTCTTAAATATACAAGGACACAAGATAGACATTAAACCCTTTTCCTAGGGTTCATTCTCATGCACTAATTTCTAGAAGCTTTTATATTTAATTTTTTTCTTTAAATCCACCTTTATGGAGGTATGATTTACATTTAAAATGCCAAGATATTTAAAATGTACATTGTGGTGATTTAATATATGTATACACTGTGAAAGCATTCTCCAATCTAATTAATTAACATATTCATCATCACAGATATCTTTTTAATTTTTTTGGTATGAATATTTAAGTTCTACCATTTAGCAAATTTCAATTATACAGTACAGTATTGTCAACTATAGTCCCCATGTTTCACATCAGACCCTCAGTCCTTTTTATTATAGCTAAAAGTTTGTATCTTTTTATTAAACTTTCCTTATTTCCCTAATTCCCCCTGACAACCACTTTTCTACTCTATGAGTTTGACTCTTTTTTTCTTTTAGTTTCTACAGATAAGTGACACCATGTGGTATTTGTCTTTCTCTGTCCGGCTTATTTTATTTAGCATTAATGTCTTCAAGACCCCTGCATGCTGGGGGCGCCTGGGTGGCTCAGTCGGTTAGGCATCTGGTTTCGGCTCAGGTCGGATCTCATGGTTCGTGGGTTCGAGCCCCGCGTCGGGCTCTGTGCTGACAGCTAGCTCAGAGCCTGGAGCCTGCTTCCGGTTCTGTGTCTCCCTCTCTCTCTGACCCTCCCCTGCTCCAGCTGTATCTCTCTGCTTCTTAAAATAAAATAAAAAGCAATAAAAAAAAAAAAAAAAAGAGACCCGTGCATGCTGGTGTAGATGGCAAGATTTCCTTCTTTCTCATGGCTAAATAATACTCTGTTTTATAGATGTATATGTATTTTGTCGTAGTTATATACAATGAGCACATTTTCTTTATCCATTCATCCATTGACAAATATTTAGATTGTTTTCACACCTTGGCTATTGTCAATAATGCTGCAATAAACATGGGAACACAGATATCTTTTCAATATCCTATCTTTATTTTTTTTGGATATGTACAAGAAGTGGGGTTGCTGAATCATGTAATAGATTATAAAAATTTCTTGGGGCATCTGGGTAGTTAAGCAACTGACCCTTGATTTCAGTTCAAGTCATGATTTCATGGTTCATGAGATCGAGCCCTGCATGGAGCTCTGTGCCAACATCAAGGAGCCTGCTTGGGATTCTCTCTCTTTCTCTATGTTTCTTCCCCACACTCTCTCTTTCTGTTTATCTCAAAATAAATAAATATAAATTTTTAAAAAAAATCTTGAGGAACCTTCATAATATTTTCTATAGTTGCTGTACCGATTTGAATTCCCACTAATAGTGTAAAATGATTCTCCCTTCTCCACATCCTTGTTAACACTTGTTATCTTGTCTTTTTGATGACAGCCATTCTCACAGGTGTAGGGTGATATCTCATTGTGGTTTTGATTTGCATTTCCTTCATGATTAGTAATGCTGAGTACTTTCTCATGTAATTGCTGGCCCTTTGTATGCCTTCTTTGGAGAAATAACCTTTCAGATCATCTGCCAATTTCTCAATTGATTTTTGGTGTGTGTGTGTGTGTGTGTGTGTGTGTGTGTGTGTGTGTGTGTGTATTGCTATTGAGTTGTATGAATTCCTTATTTTGAATACTAACCACTTATTAAATATATACCATGTAAATATTTTATCATATTCTAGAAATTGTCATTTCATTTTGTTATTTTCACTGTTGGGCAGATGCTTTTTACCTAGATACAATCCTACATTTTTGGTTTTGCTTTTGTTGCCTTTGCTCTTGGTGTCACATCAAAAAATGTATCACCAAGATCAATGTTGAGAAGCTTATAGCCTATGTTTTTTTTTCTAGGAGTTTTATGGTTCCAGTTTACAATCATGTCTTTAGTCCATTTTGAATTTTATGGTTCTGGTTTCACATTCAAGTCTTTAATCCATTTTGAGTTCATTTTTGTTTATGATGTAAGATAATGGTCCAGTTTCACCCCTTTGAGTATGGCTGCCCAGTGTTCTTAATATTATTTATTGAATAGTCTGCCCTTCCTCATTGTATATTCTTGGGCCCTTTGTTGTAAATTAATTAACTATGTATGCATGCATTTATTTCTGGGGTTTCAGTTCTGTTCCACTAATCTTTGTGCCTGTTTTTATGCCAGTATCATATAGTTTGTTTACTATAGTTCATAATACAGTTTGAAATCAAGGCATGCAATGTCCCAGCTTTGTTCTTTGTCAAGATTGTTTAGCTGTGGGGGTCTTTGCGATTCCATAAAAATTTTAGTATTGCTTTATTTTTTTAATGTGACATTGAAATTTTGATAGGGATTTCATTGTATCTGTAGATCTTGTTGAGTCATATGGACATCTTCACAATATCAATTCTTCCAATGCAAGAGCACAGCATTCCTTTAATTATTTGTGGCTTATTTAGTTTCTTTCATCAGTGTCATAGTTTTTCTATCCTTAGCTAAATTTATTCCAAAGTATTTTATTCTTCTTGATGCAATTATGAATGGGATTGTTTATTTTTAAATCACTCTTTCTTATAGTTAATTTTTAGTGTATAGAAATACAACTGATTTTTGTATCTTGATTATGTATCTGCAACATTACTGAATGCATTTATTAGTTCTAGTAGTTTGTGTGTGTGTGTGTGTGTGTGTGTGTGTGTGTGTGATCTTTAGCGATTTTAGTATCTAATATCAAGTCATCTGCAATTGAAAACTGTTTTCCTTTTTCTTTTCCAATTTGGGTGACTCGTATTTCTTTTTCTTACCTAATTGCTTTGTCTAGGACTTCTGGTACTATGTTGAGTAAAACTGGTGAGAGTAGTCATCTTAGAGGTAAAGCTTTTAGCTTTTCAATGTTGAGTATTTTGTTAGTTCTGAACTTCTTATACATGGTCTTTACTCTGTTCAGACATGTTCCCTCTATTCCAAATTTGTTGAGAATGTTTATCATAAATTATATTGATGGGCACCTGGGGGTGGTTCCGCTGTTTAAAAGTCCGACTCTTGATTTCAGCACAGAATATGATCTCACAGCTCATGAGGTAAAGCCCCACATCAGGCTCTGTGCTGATGATACAGAGCCTGCTTGACATTCTCCCTCTCTCCCTCTCCCTCTCTGCCCTTCCCCCACTTGTGCTGTTTCTCTATCTCAAAATAAATAAATTTAAAAAATGGATGTTGAATTTTATCAAATGTTTTTTATGCATCTATTGAGAATGAACATATGAGTTATATCCCCAATGTATTAATGTGATATATTACATTGATTTGTTGATAGTGAACCATTCTTACATCCACTTTATCATCGTGCATAATATTTTTAATGTGTTATTGCATTTGGTTTGCTAATATTTTGTTGTAATTTTTATATCTGTATCCATTGGAGATATGGCCTGTAACTTTCTAGTCTTGTAGGATCCTTGTCTGGTTTTCATATTAGGGTAATATGGGCTTTGTAAAATGAGAATGGACATATTCCTTCCTCTTCATTTTGTAGAAGTACTTGAGGATTGGTATTAAATTTTCTATACAGATTTGGGGAATTCACCAGTGAAGTTATCTTTTTCTGGACTTGTATTTGTTGGAAGGTTTTTGATTACTAACTCATTCTCCTAACTAGGAATTGCTCTGTTATTTTTATTATTATTATTATTTCTTCATGATTTAGTTTTGGTAGGTTGTATGTTTCTAAGAATATATTCATTTATACTAGGTTATACAAATTTTGGTGTATAATTGTACATAGAAGTGTCTTATGATCTTTGTGTGGTACCAATTGTAATGTCACCTCTTTCATTTCTGTTATTATTTTTATAATTTTATAGTTTTATTTGAGCCTTCTCTGTTTTTCTCTGTAGGGTCTGGTAGAAGTTTGTGTTTCATTTTTCCTAAAAACCAACTCTTAGTTTCATTGTTCATTTCTATTGCTGTTTTAGTCTCTTGCTATTGTGTTTCATTTGTTTCCACCCTGACTTTTGTAATTGCTTTGTTTCCAAAACTTTGGGCTTAATTAGTTCTTTTTTTTTAATTCCTTCAGGTATAATGTTATATTGTTTATTTGAGATCTTTCTTTCTTCTTAATGTAGGCATAGAGCGCTATGACCTTCCCTCTTAGAACTGCTTTTACTACATCACAAAAGCTTTAAAGGTGTTGTTTTTCCATTTTCATTTGTCTTAGTATTTTTTTAAGTTTCCTTCCTGATCTTTTCCTTTGACCCATTGTTTATTCATTAGCATGCTGTTTAATCTCCACATCTCCGATAAACCACTTATGTCCATTTCATTCAAGTCTGTTTCTGGAGCTTTATCTTGTTCTTTTGTTCAGTACATGTTCTCTGTCTTTCGTGTGTGTGTGTGTGTGTGTGTGTGTGTGTGTGTGTGACCCTCTGTTAGCTTCTGCACTTACATCCACTTCTCCCAGTCTTGTTGTCTCACAAACCTTTGGATTGTCCAAGCTGTCTATGTTCTTAGTGGCTGTCTGTAGTTGATGCTGTATCACAACCTATTATTGTCCCAAAGGGCAGACTCTCAATCAGCACCTCATTGCAGGCGTATTGGAAGCTAGACCTTTAGACAACAGTTTGCATTCCTTTATTTATTACAAAAATGTTTTCTACAAATTCGTAATTTTTATTTTTGAGAGAGAGGGAGAGAGAGGGAGACAGAATCTGAAGCAGGCTCCAGGCTCTAATCTGTCAGCACAGAGCCTGATGTGAGGCTTGAACCCTTGAACTATGAGGTCATGACCTGAGCCAAAGTCCAGTACTTGACTGAGCCACCCAGGCAACCCCCAGACAAGCAGTTTTTAAAGCATGCAAATAAACCTCTTTCAGGGAAAAACTGGGAGTGTTTTTCACTGTCCCTTCGTGCTAAATTCCAGGGGCACAGCTCATTAAAACTGTTTCTTTTGAGGTGCCTGGGTGGCTCAGTCGGTTGGGCATTCAGCTACAGGTCAGGTCATGATCTCACGTTTCGTGGGTTCGGTTCGAGCCCTGTGTCAGGCTCAGTGCTGACAGCTAGTTCAGAGTCTGGAGTCTGCTTTAGATACTGTATCTCCCTCTCTCTCTGAACCTCCCCTGCTTGCACTGTCTCTCTATGTCTCTCAAAAAAAAATTAAAGACATAAAAAATAATTGTAGAAAATGTTAAAAATTTCCTGATATTGTTCTATAGGAAGGTGGAATGAAGAGTAGTGTCCTTTAAAAAGACAGGGTTACTATTGTTGACAGTGCTTCAGTGAACATTGGGGTCCATCACCTGATGAGTGGATCAAGAAAATGTGGTATATATACACAATGGAGTATTACATGGCAATGAGAAAGAATGAAATCTGGCCATTTGTAGGAAAGTGGATGGACCTCGAGGGTGTCATGCTAAGTGAAGTAAGTCAGGCAGAGAAGGACAGATACCATATGTTTGCACTCATAGGTCTAACAGGAGAACAGGAGAAATCTAATGGAGGTCCAGGGGGAGGGGAAGAGGGAAAGAGAGTTGGGGAGAGAGAGGGATGCAAAACTTGAGAGACTATTGAATACTGAAAACGAACTGAGGGTTGAAGGGGAAGGGGGAGGAGGGAAAAGAGGTGGTGGTGATGGAGGAGGGCTCTTGTGGGGAGGAGCACTGGGTGTTGTATGGAAACCAATTTGACAATAAACTATTTGAAAACAAAAAAAGACAGGGTGATGTATGCTGGCCGGAAGTAGTGTGATAAAAGAAGGGAGGGAA
>NC_043700.1:22515438-22553538 GCF_006229205.1 Suricata suricatta
CTGAATTTCCATTATTTCTTATAGGGAAATTCACTTTGATATACAAGGGCTTTGTATTATAAGTGTCTTTCCAGAACAAATTATGTTCACAAACCAAGGTTTTCCTGTATTTCTTCTTGGTCTGTTTCTGGGCTTCTTGGGCTGCAATGGAATTGAAACCAAATCTGCCAGTAAATACCTAATATTAACATTTAGATGGCATTACCATGTAGCTGAATCGAAAGCACCAGGAAATAGTTAGCATTAAAATCTATATAACTTTATTCCTAGCCTGCAGTTATGGAGCGTACATTTGAGGCACCCAGTAGATTTCTGAGTAAAGTGATTTGAACCCACAAAACTTTGGGCTGTATTATGTCCAATTTCAATGTGTTCTTGGTTATATATGGCAGTGGCAGTCTGCTTTCCAACCTCTCGACGGTCAGGAACGCTTCTTATTGTTTTGTTTTGTGTTTTACTTCCAATTCCTTATAGATCAACACTTTTATAAAATGCAATAATGCACAAAAATGCCTCATTATTTAGTCTCAACTTTTATGTTTATCTTATTGTTGGTCATTAAACAAGTTTGCCCACTTGAAAATCAACGCCAGTTTGTGAACCACACTTGAACAGTAGTAGGTCAGACAATAAGACAAACCACCTCATAAACAAAAAAGGGATACAAATAATTTCCTTTCTGCAAAAGCAGTTTTTGGAGGAAGGTGTGAATGCTTCCTCCGCTCTCTCAAAGTAATTCTCTTTTCTGCATATCTGTAAGGAGTCCCTTTTCTGCAATAGTTTTCTCTTGTAGGACTAATGCTTCCACAAACAACTCCTTAGATCAGACAGTTTTCTGTTGTTTACTGCTGCTAACCATGAGCTCTCCATTCTCCACCTCTTAGGAAGAACCTCTTATGGCCCAAATCATGATTGAATGCTTTTAATGTGATGGCAAATGCCTTCATCATATACATCCACTTAAACTGCTTTTCTCTCTATGGCAAGTTCTTTCCTCCCCCAGAATAAAATCACAATGAAAATAGGGCATGTGTCTGTCCGTATGCACCCTTGAATCCATACCACCTAGCTCCCAGTACATGGAAGGCATAGTCCACAAAATAGCTGATACTAAGGACTCATAGATTCAGGAAAGAAATATGACAGGATTATGAAGGAAAATACATTTATTCAACAAATAATACTAAACGTATGATGGAAAAATTTAATCTGCAATGAAACAACCAGAAAACAATGCCAGTTCAAAATTCAAAGAAATGCTAAAATTTGCAATTAAGGTCTGGACAGATTAAAAGCAGGACATAATTTTAACAAGTTATTTATAAAAAGAAAAAAATCATTGTATTCTAATGCTAGAAATATTTTTTATTAAACTGAGAACATTGGGTTTAAAATAATAAAGGTTCATATCACATTTAACATTAATCAAATTTTGTACATTTTTAATAGTGTAATTTAGCCCCAGCTTTTTTTATTATTTTTTTGTTTTGTTTTTTGTTTTTTTAGCCAACATGTGGACAAGGAACTATAGCTTTATTATGATTTTGGAAAGAATATGAATGTTTATGATTATGACAATGGAATGAAAGTGTAGCTGGCAGAATGAAGGAGGTGAAATTGAGAGAAAGACAAAAAAAGATAATGATTCCATTTGATGTATTTACAAAACCCAGATATGTATGCATTTTTTTCAAAGTTGAAAAAAAGCAACAGGTCAACAAAAAGAATGATTGTTCCAGAAATAATTGAGAGGAGGAATGATGATAAGAGTGCTATATCGGCACCTATGAACAAAGTATTGAGTTATAAGCCTGTTCACATAGCCACCAGAGGAGTTCAAACTTGAAACATTTAAAATGCATATAAAGAAAAGACTATATGCCTTACTGCCTAGAATTACTGAAGGAAGAAATTGATTCTGTGTTCCATTTTGGGCCATACTTGCCAATTGCACCAAAAATTGAGTTGAAGACTCCTTAGGTCAATATTTAAACATCTGGCACATTAGAATTACTTTTCCAGCCACCTCATTTTCATTTCTCAGAAGATTCAAAGATGGGCTCTTATGATATGAACTCAAAAATGAGTTGAACGTGAAATAAGAGTTCCCCCCATGTCTTCCTCAGATTCAGGAGGAAATTCAAAGCAACCAGCTTGATCCTGAGAGTGTGGAAAACATAAAAACAAACAAACAGATCTAAACCTACAACTCAGTCTTCTTCATATACCTTCTAGAACCCTCAAC
This sequence comes from Suricata suricatta, assembly GCF_006229205.1. Taxonomy (NCBI): domain Eukaryota; kingdom Metazoa; phylum Chordata; class Mammalia; order Carnivora; family Herpestidae; genus Suricata; species Suricata suricatta. The sequence continues at coordinate 22,517,684 of NC_043700.1, forward strand.
TATTTTGGATGTCATTGTTGACATGAAAATGGTGTCATCCAAATGTACTTTTTTTCTTCATAATAATACTTTATGTATCATATGTAATCACTTCTACATTCATTGTTCGATTTAATTTTCAAAGAGCTGTAAGATGGTTATTGCTCTCCCATATTACAAAGAAGGAAATTGAGATCCAGACAGGCTAAATGATGTACATAATGCCACCACACTAATAAATTGGCCAGATGTGCCTGCTACAAAATGTTTCTTTTATAACATCAACGTGCCACTTGTAGTAATGATGCAAAATGCCTATTATAAGAATGTAATATAAAGCTATTAGCCATGATTTTAATACAAAAAACCACAGTATTTGATTTTTGAGTGCAAGTAAAGGTGTCATTAATATCCATTAAACCTTTTACCATTTCTGAGCAGTACCCATGGACTGCATTGTAATCAAGGGACAGTTTTACTTCCTGTCTCAGTCTTTCTCTCTCCCAGTCATCTGGACACTTCACCCTGCTTGTCGGTTATTCAGAGTAGCTACAAGGCAACTCTTCATAGGTGTCACCGTGGGCTTGAGGCGATTTCAAGTACTCTCCCATTTTCTAGAACACATCTTCCCTATGTTCTTGTTCATTCTCCTAATCTTGTGAGATGATTTACTCATAGTATGGAAATTCTATGTTGACATGAAACACCAAAGAGAAACTAAATATAAATTTTTATATAGAACAACTAAAAGTGGCTGAGTCTTCTAAATATATATATATATCTAATTTAATTTCTAGATATGTTAATTTTCACAGGAAACATCCATCTTAAAAGAAGTCTTCTGGAAATATTTCCTCATGTAGGTATAAAAGCATACACTAATTAGAAAGTCTGGTCTAAAGCCAGCTCTGGCGCGTACTCTGCGGACATGCTATGTAATCTCCCGAAGTAGAATGAGAATATTAACAGAAACTGCCTTCCCTAACTCACAGGCTTTCCTGGTGATAAAACTAAATCGCATATTGGAAAGTTCTTTGCAGACTGTCAAACAAATAAGCATGTTTCCATTATTGCAAAAAAAAGTGATTTTAATGTTTAGCCTTTCTTATATTGAAAAGTCAGGAAAGGATGTTTCTGGCAATTAGGGCAGTTCTGAATCCAGTGAGCCACACTGGCCAGTTTATATTCACCGCGTCTACTGCTTCACTGTGTAATGCTGTGGGAGCAAATGCACACACTCTCCTGTCTGACAAACCTATAGAAGGGGCTTGTCTGAACCTTTTCTTTAAATTGCAGGATATGCTCTCGCTTATTCCCTCAAAAAAGAAAAATCTAAACAAAATATACATTTAACAAATCTACTTCTTAAGGAGCTATTCAAAACTGTTAAGCCTGGACCTAAATCAGATGAAGGAAAGTTCCATGGAAGATGTCAATTAATTTCTTTACACTCATTTTCTTGTCCAGTAGGGTAGTGTGATTTCTATGCCAACATGCACATTTTCTTGACTCAGTAATGCTTGATTTATTTCATCTTTGCTATTTTCAGAAGCAAGGAGAGTTTAATTTTTATTCAGATACACTTTCAAAAAGATTATTGAAATAGTTACCTCCATGGCTCATTCCTATTTCTCAGCAATTTTCCTGTATATTTTCTTATAGTTAGAAAAGCATAATATCCTTAGTATTTCTGGAACACTCATATTCTGTTTCAGTAAACTGATTTTTAAATTAACTTAAAGACATATCCATTGTAATGTAATTTTGGTGTTTATATGGTTGAAAACTTATTTATACTTTAATGAACCATGAGCACTTATGAAACATAATGTTCCTCTTTTCATTAATATCAAAGGACCCAATGAATCAAGTGTTATTTATTTGAAATTCACTAAAATTACAAAAAAATTTCTACTTTGGCCATTGTTTAAATACTCTTAATAAAAAAGTGATATAAATTTGTAAAGTCTTCAAGAACCCCATTTAGCACAATTTTCCAAAATATTATCAAATGAAGTTAGAAATTAATTAACAGTGATTTTCTTGAAGTTCATTCCTAATTTTAAGTGTCTCCTTAATCAGCATTAAGCATTTTTCAAGATAATAATTTCAAAGTAGATTCTCAATGATATTAAGTCTTCCAATTTCAATTTTATGATCATAATTTCACAAGTGCTTTATTTTCACAACTGTTTGAAATGTTTCAAATACTAACATACGTATTTACTTAACTACCTCTACACACCTCTCGCTAGTTCCAAAATGTACCTGAAAATACAGTATTTTTGAGCAAGAGTGGCCAAACTTCTTGTTATGTCATTTCAGTAGATTAGTCATGACCTATGCCTGTGCCTACAGCTTTGGTTTGATGTAGCATGTCACAGGTTTTTCTGCTGTTCTTAAACTAAATCCCGTTTGAAGCCAGGACTCATTCATATACTTGTGATGTGTTATAAACTTCTCATTTAATCTATGAAGTAATGATGGCCTTTTGATTTGCCTAAATGTATCTCTGGTAGGTTTCAAAGTATAACAGTTAAAAACCTTCAGGAACCGGCCTAGGCTTACACGGTCAGAATCTCTGAGAATGGCACCCAGGAATCCATCCTAATGTCACTACCAAGTTAGTGTGCACACTGGAATGTGAGCAGCACTAATTTAAGGACATGAGGACCAGAGTGTCAAAATATACGGCATATCTAAACTAAACAACAGCAAAATAAGAAACTGATAACAGGTTAGAAACATAAAAAACAATTTTTGAGTTAAAAGATGTGTGTGTGTGTGTGTGTGTGTGTGTGTGTGTGTGTGTTGCTTTTGGTTTTCTCTTTTTTTCCTTTTTAACCTCTTAAAGTTAATGTGTAATTCTTGCTAAATATTAAGATTGCAAATATTCATCTGATATTAAAAATAACAATCTTAGGGACCAGCTATTTTGAAACATGTAAAATCAAATCATGCCAGTTAATTTTCATGTGTTATGAATTAAGGGAAAAGACTAGATTAAATATCTAAGGAACAAATGGGGTAGAAACCAGTCTTACTGGAGAAGAGTAACTGATGAGTCCACTTAGCACACTTTTATTGTATATTTGCAAAGGACTAGGAGTCTAGATATATTAGAGAACAAAATGGACCAAAGACAAGATTCTCTTTCCTGGGGCTTATCATCTATCTAAAAGATGTATGTATCAATGGATTTTTAAGACAGATTCGGTGTTTAGTATGCAGGCGGTTCTTATAGGGTTGCAGAGGACAATTAAGCAGCTGGAAAGGGAGGAAATGTGATTTTAGTGTTCTAGAAAAAGGAGATGGGCAGAGAGAGGTATAGTGAGCATTATCTTTAGAACATTAAGCAATTTAAAGACTGACTGAAAGCTAAGGAATCAACATCACCGGATGAATTAGAAAAATACTTAACCTACCATTGTAATATAATAACATCCAGAGATCTAACACATTTTACTATATTTCTGAAGTATCCATTTACCTTAAACAAGATCATTATGTTCAACAGGGTCCATATGATTCACTTGTGATAGAAATCTTAAAAAAAGAAGAAAGGACTCTGTTTTCATTTTTTATTTATTACAAAGAAAGTAGAAAGAGATCAAAGTAACAAAATTATCAAACTTAGTGAATACATATATACATATCTATATACATACATATATATAAAGCTTAAAAAGAAAGGATAACTGAGATGTGAAAGGAAAACTAATCTCTTTTTCAAAAAAAAATCTGTTTATTTTTGAAAGAGAGAGACAGATTATGCAGAAGAAAGAGAAGTGGGGGTGGGGCAGAGAAATGGAGACAGAGGATCTGATGTGGGCTCCGCACTGACAGCAGAGATCACCACCTGAGCTGAAGTTGCATACTTAACCTTCAGTCACCCAGTGGCCCCAAGAGAGGAGAGCTAATCCTGACTGTACGAAATATGTTCTGGACTTCCTTCAAGTTATCTATACTGTTTGTGGATTTGTATAAGGTAATAATAACTTGTGAGATTATTACAACAGTATCATAAAAGCATATTTTCGTATTATTATGTTGCTCTGGTTAGAGATACTACGTCACAGGAACTTATCAACTCAAAATGTTGATAAATATTGCTAAAGTTACATAGTAAGTAATCAATATGAAGAATCTACTATTAGTAGTAAGAGCTTGGTTGATTTTTAATGTATCAATTTTATGTAAAGCATAATAATTTTAAAATTATTTTAAAATTCTGAAGCAAAGCTTGACTTTTGCAGTTTATAGGAGTAAGAGCTTCACATACAAGCTGTAAATGCTCTTTATTTCCTGTTATTTTACTTTTCTCATGTAATGTGCTTGAGTCAATGCTACAACTTAAATAATAATTCACATGATACAAAGTATCTTTTTTTATTTGTCACCCACATCCATCGAGGTTCCAAATGTCAAATACTCTTCAAATGCAACTCTTCTAATTAAAATTGTGTCATCCTTGTCATCTTGTCGTGGCTGGGAATTTTGCTACCTTGTCATGTGCACATCCTTAGTGAGCTATTTAATATGCAGCATAGGTGCACGTTGACTACATCACCCCTGTGAGAGATTCCCACCGTGGTTAGCTGTAATATTTGATTAGAATGAATAGCTCAAGAAAATGAGGATGAGTAAAAGGTTAGGTTCCTCATTAAGATGCTCACTGTTGGGCACTTCTTTAAAGTTAATGTGGAGTATGTGTTTTTACCTGATGACTAGGTGAATTATTTAAACAGAACAGCTGCAAAAGGCAAGGCCTGGCAGCATTTATGCTGAAATTATCTATTTAAATTGGAAATGCAATTCATTTGAATATTTCACCACAGTTTTGCATCCGTATGAATTAGACATTCCTATGTACACATATCCAGCGATCCAAAGAAAAACAGACATAATTATAATAACTGCTGTTTATTAGATACAAACTTTGGGCCAGACGCTCTACTAGATGCTTCACATATATTATCTTTAACCCTAAAAATATACATGGGGATCTGAGCTATTTGAATTTTACAGAACAGCAAACAGGCTAGGTTTCTCAATCTGAAGCGTCCGGAATTGAGTCCAGGTCTATGATTCTACAACCATGGTGTTCTTTTCATACTACCCCTCAGCATCAATTAGAATTTGATAATACCATACTGTACGCATCATTATTTTCTGCAAATGGATTTTTGAACGTCAGCACCAAGCTCCACACTGGCTTGGAGGATGGATGTACATGTGGTTATGAACAAGAATGTGTGACCCTGCCTTTGAGGAGAATGCAGTATATTCTTACTAATCATTTTTTCCATGTATGCACCTCCTCTTGTCAGCCTCCTTCAGATTCCTTCAGCAGAACTATGTGATGGAAATAGTGTTTTCTGGCTCTCTTCCCCTTAGATCACATGGGAATGTGTGGGAGTATTTGTACTGAAAAGAGACCACAGCTCTAAGACTTGGTTGAGTGATTGTGTGTCATTGATGATTAATATTGAATGTATTTATATATAATCAAGTTAATTATAGAATGCTACTATTAAAATAGAATTTATTCATGAGAAAATATTTAATGAAGATTGACATGTGCTAGATGTTTTATCAGATGGTGGGAATACAATGGTTTAAAATAACAGGGGCTCCTGGGTGGCTCAGTTGGTTAAGCATCTGACTTTGGCTCAGGTCATGATCTCCCAGCTCCTGCTTCAAGCCCTGCGTCGGGCTCTGTGCTGACAGCTCAGAGCCTGGAGCCTGCTTCAGATTCTGTGTCTCCCTCTCTCTCTCTGCTCCTCCCCCTCTCATGGTTTGTCTCTTTCTCTCAAAAGTAAGTACACATTAAAAAAATAAAATAAAGCGGTGCCTGGGTGACTCAGTTGGTTAAGCGTCTGACTTTGGCTCTGGTCATGATCTCAGGGTTTGTGAGTTTGAAGCCTGGCATCAGGCTTTGTGATAACAGCTCAGAGCCTGGGGCCTGTCTTCAGATTCTGTGTCTCCCTCTCTCTCTGAGCCTCCCCTGCTTGCTCTCTCTCTCTCTCTCTCTCTCTCTCTCTCTCTCTCTCTCAAAAATAAATAAAACATTTAAAAAATTTTTAAATAAAAAATAAAATAAAATAAAATAACATATATGGCCCATACCTTCAGAAAGGTTAGAATCTGAGGGAAGTAATTGAAGAAATGTGTAATTATTCTTTTGTTAACTTGGACTGTATATGCCATAGGCAGCAAAGTGGAGTATTATATTCTCCATCTTTCCTTGGTTCTCATTAGAGACTTGATCTTGGTTTCAGAATAATTAGGCACTATGTGTAATGAACCAAAAGTTTTCTATATTAAAGTGGTCACTAACTTAAGAATTTCCCTATGTAACAGAATGCTAATGTATTTATATGTCTTATGACTAAACATAATGTTTTTATGACAATGTTATTGCAAAAATCTAAAGTGTTTTTTTAAGAGCACAAATAGTATTTTGAGGAAGTGTGCTTCATGCTATTTAAGAATTGCAGAGTAGTTTCCAGGGGAATAGTTTATGTTCTTTTAATATTTTAAAGTATAAAATATTTCTAATCTACAAAGCAAATCTAAAGAATAGCAAAAAACAAAACCTATCATTATTTAATTGCATAATACATTGGTTTATAATCTATTCTCTTTTTAAAACATTTTCATAAAAAATCATAATTGTTTTTAAGAACACAGGAAGATTCTGACTCTTTAAAAATTGCTTTAAAAAAACAAGAGACAAACCTTGAAGCAAATGTCAGCCCCGTCATTTGTTCTAAAATGACAAACTAAAGTCTCTGTTTGTTTTCATCTTTTTTCTTAGAAACCAATATCAGTTTGAAAAGAAGTATGCTTGAAAGGGAAGCCCAATTGAAACTTGTTTGTTTTTTATATTAATTTAGAGTTCCACAGAATACCCATGTTACAATCCCCACATCTAGTTCTGTTCTTTTACAAAAATTTTTTAGAGAACAATTATACTTGGAGATCCACTTGGGTTATTAAAAATCAATCCAGTCTTATATTTCCTTCTGTTGTTAAATAACAGTCAATTTTGCCTCTCAGAGTCATCAAACCAATATACTGAAAGCTGACATATCCAAAAAAGTATCTTTTGGTTAATTTCTTAACTTATACTCTACCTCTGGTGAGAACTATAAACTCACTTTCAGGGTGAATGACTTTTCTCCCCTTCCATATACTGAGTCATATTTGCCATGACTAAAAATAATTGATCTTATTTGGAAATGGTATAGCAATATATACTAGTCACCTACTTTGCATATCCGTCTATATCCACATATGCCTTGTATATACACATCAATATAGTTCATTTATGTAAGACTAGAAGTTTGGATTGAATCAAATTTCTCCACAAGTAATCATTAATATTTTGAGAAATATGTTGGTTACCTTTAACTATTTTCACTTACATATAATAGCAGAAATGTCTTAAATAACATATATATTATTATTAAAATCAATGCAAAATTTTGGATCTGACATCTCCATACAAAGTAAAAGTTAGACCATGTTTTTTTCTTTTCTTTTCTTTTCTTTTCTGTCCTTTTCTGTCCTTTTCTTTCTTTTGTTCTTTCTTTCTTTCTTTGTTGTTTAACGATATTTCTTATCTCTATTCTGACAAATTCATTGCGGTCACATGTAGAATATTTTTATGAAAATTCATCCACTCCTCTTTATCTGAAGTTCTGAGCCAGATATCCTTGATTACAAAGGCTGGATGTCTAAACTGATCAAAAGAGAGAGCACAGAAATATTTACTTATTTGAACCATGTTCATTTCCAAACCATATATTTTTTAAAGTTTTCATTTTATGAAGTTCCCTCCTAAAATAAAAGCCACACATAGGAATTTCTAAGGAGGAAGTATAATTTGAGAATAACGATTTTAAGGGTATATATTATAAAGGCTCATTTGAATTTCTGGTATAGAGAAGTGCTGAAGGAATCCATGTTGGTTCTTTGAATATGTGACTGATTGATTTTTACACCTTATCTCTGAAATGGTCAATTTGGAAACTTAAATCATTATGTCTTATTGAGAACTCATTATGTGCTAAACACTGCTCCGTATTGTGTATAAAAGACAGAAATGATCCTGGAACTTAAAACCTAGTTAATGAGGCAGTCATGAAGCAAATCAATATGTGTGTAATTATATAATTTAAACTTTTATTATGTTGTATGAAGGAATACGTAACATATTTTCTTACAAAAGAGAATATCAGGAAGAACAATTTTGAATAGAATAGGGGTCAGGGAAAATCTCAATCATTAAGTAAATATTTAATCTAAAACCTGAACATTCTTAGCTAGCTGAAGACTGAGAGGAATAGAAACGACCCTAAAGCAGAAAAAAACATGAAAAATTAAAGAAAATGAACAAATGGCAGTGTCTGGTAAGCAAGTTGCCATGTAGGACTAGATGAGGTCCAACTGGTAGATCTAATAAACTAGTTTTTTTGTGACCGTCTAAATGCAATGAGATGTTACTGAGAGTTTTAAATAGGGAAGTGACGTAAACTGATTTATATAGAAGTCCCTGTGGCCAGAGAGAGAAAAAAGGAATTAAAAACAATTGGGTACAAGTAAATTTGAAAGTGTAGGATAATCAAAACATATGTCCAGAAGTCCAGGGCAGAGGGGCAGGGTGGCTGGTGAAGATTGTGGTAGCAGTGAGGACATTAGGACTGAGGACCCGCGTAGTGACCGATTGGACATTATCAATAGGAAGATTGGAGGGAATATGTGTAATAAGACAATTCCCAGGGGCCTGAAAGGTATTGCTTATGACAGTAGGACATATCAGTAAGTAGCAGCTTTTGTTTGAGTAGATCCTGTGGTTGTAAACTTCATTAAGTGAAAAGTCTAGCTGATGCTCCAAGTACCAAAGAAGCAAATTCAGTTCTTCTCTTTGGGTCTCTGCACTGTGATGACTTATCTCTCATAGTGCCCCTACATCTATGCTGTCTAAACCACCCCTCAATTGATTTTCTTGATTTCTACTTCTTTTTTTGAATACTGTATCTATGTTCCCCAAGGGGTACTGAAGTAGGAAGGGAAGTCAAAGAATTGGAATAGGAAGTAGATTTGCAATAATTAAAATTCTCTAAAATGCAATCTTCATTTCTTCACTCCTGATTTACCCATATCACATTCTGCCCGTAAATAACTATCTACTCCACCTCCTGCCCATGTTGATACCTGCTCTTAAAACAAATAACAGGAAAGTGAGAACAAAAGGTTTAGGAGACCACATCTTTCCCAACTTTTAGGATATATAAGGATATATATGCAAGGGGGAAAAAAGCACCAGCCAAAACCTTTTGGAAGGATAATTTAGTGACTAGTGGGATATTTTTTCATTTTTGATGAGAGCCTTTCTGAGTTCTTGACAGTGAAACAATAATGGATTTTACTCAATATTTAATAGGCATAACATATGTGAATTACACTTTCATATAACCCATACCTATAATTCTCTATGCCACTTTGATTTATATAGCTAATGTTAATTAACATTTGTGATGAGAGATGGTATATAATAGGAGGAAATGTGGAAATAGTTGTATGGGGATCTTTGTCTTACTCCTGAATTCACTACTATGTATTTGGGTAAAGTTTGGCAATCATCTTAAATTTTCTAAATTTGAAAGTTTCTGTCTGAGAAATATTACAGGCAATATGCTAAAAGTTTAGTATTTAAATTAGCCATAGCCAGGATTAAGAAACCTGTAACAACAATGAGCAACGTGTCACAACACCTGAAAAACTAGTCACGTGAAGACAAACAGCACAAAGGTGAGCTAAGTAGACTGTTCCAAATGTAAACTTGCTTGTGCCCACATTCAGGGTTACGTGCTTAGCTCCCATTGAAAAGAAAATCTTACTAAAATGTCAGTGATCAAGAAATTGTTCTAAATGTGATACTGCAATCTTATAATCTATTAAAAACATATTATTTGGGTGCCTGGGTGGCTCAGTCAGTTAAGCATTTGACTCTGTTTAAGCTCAGGTCATGAGCTCATGGTTTTCTGAGTTCGAGCACCACATCCGGCTCTGTGCAGACAGTGCGCTGAGCCTGCTTAAGATTCGCTCTCTCTCTCTTTCTCTCTCTCTGCTCTTCTCCCACTCATACTCTGTCTCTCTCAAAAATAAATAGATAAACTTCAAAAATTAAAAATAAACAGAAATAAATAAAACTATATTTTTGCCTACTTTAATACTTAATCATTACAAGTAGTAAATTACTTGACACACATCACATCTGTGGATGCAATATAGTTGGAAATCAGTGTTAAATGTCAGTAATTTTAAGGCTCTGCTCTGGTCACATATACAGACTCTTAAGGCAGAATTACTTCATTTCAATCACATTTAATTTTGTACTTCGTCTGTTTTTTAAATGTACAAATCAGCTATAAATTAAGCATGTGTGATTCTCAACATAAGGGCACATTAAAAACAAATTGGTTTGCATAATGTATTTGATATTCTGTGGAAGAGGATGTATTTAATAACCAATGATGTGCACATTGAGGTGGATAAAAACAGCTTACAAGTCAAAAAAATATCTGATGATACTGAATTTTATGAGTGCATTTTAGTTTAAATCTTAATGGAATATGTGTGAGAAAAAATAATAGTTTCATGGGGAGCCTATGTGAAGCAGTAATAACTCACATCAGAACCTTAAAATAGTGAAATAACTTACGGAGCTTAACTATTCAGCTAAACTACATTTTATCTGTCAGCCTCCAGTCAGAAAAATGGAATCCGTGTCATATATTTCAAAGGAGGGGATTTAGCAGGGAAAACTAATTACAGAGGAGTAAGGGGAAATGAGGCTACTCAGGACTTGACACTTGCAGGCAACGCTTATCAATCTAAGGAGATGGCAATGCCAGAGTCTAGGAGCCAGCACCATCCAGAGGGAAGGAGAGGGGAGGGGACCCTTCAGGGTTTAGGCATCTGAGTCCACATGGCTGGACTTTAAATCATGGAGAAGAGACCACTGGGCCAGAGCAGTCTTCTGGAGGATTTAAAGCCACTGCTGAAACTTCAATATGGTGCTGCCAAGGAGGAAGCAGAGTAAAACCTTGGATTGTGAGTAACTTGTTCTATGAGTGTTCTGCAAGAAGAGCAAACATTTCTCATAAATTTTAAGTTGATAAAGGAGCAATGTCTTGCAATAGAAGCAGTACATGACACTGAATGTCATATGATCACAGCTGAGCCAATGGTTCTTGAGATTTGCTTTGATATGCAAGCGCTTTGGATTGCAAGCATGTTTCTGGAACAAATTATGCTCACAAACCACGGTCTTACTGTATACTTCCCTTTCTTCTTGCCCTCCAGTCTCAAGTCAGTGCCTCCCATGGCCCAAACTAACTCAAAACACGCGGAAGGGAAACCTAGACAATGTCATGTTTAGTTTTCAGCTCCTTGAGATGTGCACAGAGTGAAATAAAAGGAAGGCATGGATGTGAGCCTAAACAGGAAAATGACAGGCTTGTAGTTCAATTATAGCAATGTAAATGCAGGATGGGAGAAAGAGCTAGCCAGAAAAGTCTGTATTTCCTTTCATAATCAAAGTCAAATACCCACATGAATTCTCAGTGGTGCCAAATCGGAAAGGTATTTTCTAATGATTAAGGGAAAATAGTACAACATCTAATTTGAAATGACAACCTGAGGTTTGAATTTCCTCACCTAATTTGAAAATCTAAATGTCATTTTAATCAGTTATCATTATTTCTGAGTATGAAAAGAACTTTTAAGATTCTCTGAATCTCCTCCTAACCTTTTCTCCCCATTTCTTGCACGGCTCATAAATGTCCTCATACTCTGTAAAATACAGCCACCTTTTAAGAGGATGAGCTGCTGTTCCATCAACACCCATGTTTCATAAGAATGGACGTTTGCTCAGCATTTACTAGGTCATTTATTTAGTATGGTATAATGTTCAAGATTTTCTAGCACAGTTTTACACACACTGAGCACTGTGGAAATTTTATGTGATTAAAAAATATTGCACTAGATAAAACTAAATAGATGGGGTGTTTACAACAGACCTAAGTGTATGATGATTATAACATGAGAGTGAAATTTAAAGTTGAGCTAAAGGTAATACATCTCCACCCCCAGCATCATCCCTCCTCTAATCTTGTATTGTCTATGCTCTCTCCTGCCTGGTACTCAGGTACATCATTTATTAGTCTGTCCAGCCATCTTCTCTGTCTCCTTCCATGTCTTCCTGTTTGATGTTTATGCATGGCACACAGCCAGTTGCCAGAATACTCATTTCTCTTCCTTCAAATTCCTATCAAATACTTCTCCCAACTGATATCTAGACTTTTGCTGATTTTTAAAGCTCTAAGCATTTAAAAGTATATTAGGAAAAAAAATTAATGACAAATGTAACAGGGACAAATATAACAGATTTTTAGCTCCTGCTAACAAAACTTTTAAACATATCATTCATAGGAATATTGCATATATATTTTTGTCTTAGGCATGAATAATACACAGACTTCTTTTGGGGAATAAAAAGCATGCCAATTTGAGAAATCTTGACTTAGGAAATTAAGGTTTTCTGTAGAAGCTTAGATAAATCATGATTATGATTTATTACTGCAAAGGTAGTTTTGTTTTTGTAACTGGAAATGTCTATTTTTTTTTCAAAATAATCACTGGTAGTCCATCAGAGTTAAAAACAAAACAAAGGTTTTATAAAAATCCCCTGATCCAACTCTCAACAATGACTCTCTCTGAAATTCTCCCTCATTAATATAAGAATGTACTCGGTGTGTAAGAAGAACACTTTTTGTAAGATCTTTTTTTTTAACCTGTGTTGCTTCCAACCTATTGAAAGAATAAGACAATATGGGAAGAAAAATCAACATGCTTTTCATGAGAGTTATTATTGACTACAAGCTAGGAGTTTTATTGATTTGATGATAATGCAACCAAGGTGAAAAATAGTCCATTGCATTATTCATTACATTAATCAGGACACAATTATGGGCAAAACAAATCCTGGAAAGTTACTTGTAGGTATGAAATGAGGTGTAGCTTAAGTGACTTGGATGGGTTGAGTAGAAGGAAGACTATGTCAGGGACATTAACAATAAAGAGAGATCAGTGCAGAGTGGGGATTGGCCTGCTTGTAGTGAATCATTGTTATGTTTTATTTTTTAAAAGTTATTTAAATTCAAGTTAGTTAACATCGGTTTTTAAATTATGTTCTCCTGACTGCAAGGACTTCAGATATTATGCAAATGTGTGGTTAGATTTTTCACAGTTAGGGACGTATTTAACATAACAAAACAAAACTATAATTGTCACACATATTCAATTACATAAATTGATCTGAACTCTCTGAAGATCAAGAAACAAATTAACTTGTGCTGTCAGCCTAGTTTATTGTTGAGTATTCAGTTGGTTCATTTTTTTTTCATTTCTGTGCATGTATTTTGATTTTCTGTAACTTATTAATTAGGAATGTTTACCTTTGCACTTTTAAAAATACATATGTAAGAATGATCACCCTAAAAAACATACACAAATAACAAACATTACTTTGTGATTAAGACATGCAAGGTTCATATATTCAGTACATGGTCTAGTTGTATAGTAGTAAAGTCTTGGTATAAAACAAGGGAATATGATAGTTCACAGAACATTTCTATCACATTACAGATAATTTTTCCTTGGAATGAAAGACCCAATATGATCTAGGAATTCCACTTGTAGGTGTCTACCAAAGATTAATGCAAACACAGAAACTTGTACATGTGTGCTCATGTCAGTGTTACATATAATAGCTGGAAAATGTGAACAACTGAATTTTTTAGGAACTGACTAATGGATAAACAAAATGTGGTGTATTCATACAATGGCATATTATTTTACAATAAAAAGAACACTATTACATGGTTGCACTATCTCCAAAACAGTATGCCAAGTGAAAGAAGCTAGTCAGAAGAGAACAAATATACAATAATACTTAGCATAGGAAATGTTCAGAATATGCAAACTAATAAAGACATAAGGTAGATTATTAATTGTCTAGGGGTGATTGGTGAAGGGGATATGGAAAAAACAGAGAGAGGAAGTGGGATCTGATAGGTAATGGGCACAGCATTTCTGACTGCAATGATGTATATGTTCTACAACTGGATTTTGTTGATGGCTGTACAACTTTGGACGTATACTAAAGAATGTCGAGTTGCATACTTTAAATAGATGGATTTTATGGTAGATGTATTATAGCTCTATAAAGCTATTAAAATTAAATTGTAGACAAAGATTATCAGCTATTAGTTTTTAGTGCTTGAAAGGGACTTATTAAGTAATATAAAACATATCACCAATTGAATTGACCCTTGAACAATTAAGGGGTAAAGGCCTTGACCCCCACGTAGTTGAAAATATGAATATGCCTTGTAACTCCCCCACAACCTAACTACAAATAGGCTACTATTGACCGGAAGCCTTACTGATAACATGAACAGTCAACACAATTCTGTATGTTATATGCATTATACGTTGTACTCTTACAAAAAAGTTAGAGAAAAGAAAATGTTAAATAAGAAAATCATGATGAATAGAGTATACATTATCTGTGCTATACTGTAAACATTCCACATGTAAATGGAGCTATGCACTGCCAACATGTGTTATTCAAGGGTCAACTGTAGTTGAAAAATATTAAGCTCAAAGTATGGTAAGGGGTTCTGAACAAGTTAAAGACAATTAATAGGATATGCTCTTATGTTCAAATAGTTCACTATATAGTCGAAAGAAGGATATATATAAGTTTGCATTCATAAGGTGCTGAAAACTTACTGCGAAATGTCTCTCTAAAAGAAGGTAAATCTAATTTCAGCTGGAAGGACTAAGAATTTTTCCCTATTAATGCCATCTGTTAACTGGGAAATAATCTATATATCCAGAGTATAAATGACCAACTCATGAGAATGACCTTAAAAAAAGTTCAGCCTGTCAAGTTTAATTCAGCATCATTGGATGAGTGCATTGTAGTCACTATCAAAAAGGAGGTGGATGCCCAACCTGTAGGATTCAACCAGTTAAGTAAAAAAATGGTTAAGAAGTGAATTCTGATTTACCAATCATCTAAGCAATTATACATAGATTCTTTTGTAAAAATAATTATATAAAAATCTCAACAAAAATATATCTAAGGAAGTCTGATGCATAACCAGAAAATAATATTAGAAGACATTTATAGTCAGCAAAATTTTAAGTTCTGAAATGCCAAAAGCAATGAAAGAGACACATTCTTCTCCTGTCTCAAAACAATAATGACCAAACTAAGTTTCTGAACCCAAGTCTAGGATATTTAGGGCTCAGATAAAGAAACTTTGTGTTAGAAGAATTAGTTAATAATCACAAGTAAACACTGAAGTTTTATAACAATAAATAATCACATGTACTATTTAAATCTTATTTATTACTATATGCATTTACACTTGTTGAAATGAAGTTCTGTAGTTGATGGCCAGAGGCTAGCATATACTAGATGGTCCTAAACTGGATCTTTGGGGGTAAAAGTAAAAAGAACAGGATCAGGTTCACTTCTAGGAGGAAAAGATCAATGAGAGAACTATCAATAATTGGGGGACTTTAAAGGTACAATTTTATGTAATCAAAAAGCAATCCTAAAGGATAGATAATGTTATTCTCATTCTAAATATGAAAAATTTGAATCTTAGAACATCAAGACAATATGTACACCTTTTCATATCTAAGAGAAGGAGGTCTGTCTGACTACAACATCTTGTCCTTTACTTTGTCTCTTTTCTAGTTAGGGAGAACCCAGACTACATGATATTAATCAAGGGTCACAGACTGACTTAACTTAAATAAGCATTCTTATAGGAAAACAATTTCACAGAGAAAAGGAATTTATCAGATGGTCTGCAGTAGAGAGTAGGGCTCAGGGCAGTGAAATGCAGGGTAAGTGTATTTCGATGAAAAGATGGGGACCTGTAAACATCAAAGTTTTGTTCATGTTTGACAACCTTAAATGAAGTGTCCCAGTAAAAGACCTCTGATGTGCCAGAACTTCAACTGAAGATGCTGGTGACAGATGGTAGAGGGGGTCACTAAAGAGTTTCTTTGGATACCAAAAAATTTTGCATGTCCTCTATATTTAACCTCAAGGAGAAATTCTGATCATGTTTAGTAAGATGAGAGTATGCTCATCTCTGAGTACCTGAATTGGAAAGATTAATGTTATATATTATATGTTAGAATTTACAAAATGGTGCTACCTATTGTTACTCACAATAATATTCCAAGCTTTTCAATATCATGAAACAGGTAGTTATCTCCGTTCTTTGCGTTGACGTTAAGGTAGGCACTACCACATTTTGATTAGAAATATCGAATGTTGGTTCAAAAGAAGAAAAGAAGAAAAAATTCCAATGAAGCAATTACTTTCTCCATTTACAGTGTTGAATGACTATGAGAAGCTGTAATGGTTATTTTAATTGGGAATAGCAACACAAAAACGTGGAAAGTGATTTATGCAATTTGACCTAGTAAATTGCTTTTTTAGTTTTCATATTTCTTCTCTGCATCAGGAGTGTTATTTTATCCTAATATTACTAGCTTCTCTTCTCAACTTAAAAAACTGATAGCCTTCCATATTTCTGACATATCATAAGAGAGAGTGAGAAATAGCATCTCTCAAGGACAGATGAGAAGTCAGTCAAAATTGTCTGTATCTCATTAGAAAAGCTAAAGCCCAGAGTTTTAATCTTAGTAGGTAGGGGGAAACTTATTCTCATTTTAAAGATTAAAAAAATGATTCTTAGGAAGTTCAACTAACTTTGTTAATATTTACTGACAACTTGTGTTGGGACCCTTCCACATACTGTCATTAATTCTCAACGACCTTTGAGGGAGGAAGACTGTGACCATGTTATAAATCAGGGAACTGCTTCTGCAAGTGATTAAGCAAACCCCCCTTGGGTAAGGCATGAGCTCTGCAATGCACCAGGCTGTTCCTCTGGCTTCCTTCAAAAAGCACAATATTGCCATTTTATCCTTCCAGATGTAACCTGAGCCAAAGAGAAAAGACAGGATGACCAGAGTTAATCTCTAAAGCCCACCCTCTTATGACTCCACTCACGTGATCTCAAAGATTAGCCTCTGCATAAATATCACTCTTAGGAAAACCCTAAGGAATTTGAAAGGGAGATTTATCTATCAATCATTATATTACTTATCACCTACTCTAGATGCACTATCTAGTGAGAATGGGACCCTTGTCTATCTAGTCTACTTTGAAATTCCTAGAATCAAGAAAAAGGCCTTCAAAGAGGAAGTTGTCAATAGGTATGTATTGAATATTAGATGAATTAATATATGTGAACATATTCGAAGCTAGAGGGAATAAGTTGGATAATATTTCCAAGTCCCCAAGCCATTGACATTCTAGTTGTTGCTCATGAAGATTTGTATTCAGACAGGGATTTCTACCTGTGGGAATTGCCCATTAGTCACTCCCATTTCCTCAGGTCGAAGGTTACACACAACATTAAGAAGTTAGAGCAATAAAGGGGAATGTTATAGGAATATTTACTTTTCTTGTTCAGAAAATATATCCATTTGAAGTCCTCACCTTACACTAAACTGAAAGCACATTGTCTGGAAACTAAAAGAAGTAAGAGTAAAGGTATTCTTGGATGACTTAGGTAATCTTTCCGGCTAGACCTCATGAGTAATGGAGAGAATGTTAAGTTATAGGAAGCTACAATGGCAAGGGTAAGAATTGCCAGAAAAAGTAAGCAAACAATCTCTATGTACTGGTCTTAACTTTAAAAAACAATAAAAACAACAACTTTGTTTCTTTTGTACTTAGCCTGTCCATTTTATATATATATATATGTATGTATGTATGTATATGTATATGTATATACACACACACACATATAAGAGAGATGTGTATATATGTATTCACATATATATGAATGTGTATGTATACACACACACACACACACACACACACACATAATGGGAGCACCTGGGTGGCTCCGTCAGTTAAGCATCTGACTTTTGATTTCGGCTCAGGTCATGATTTCACAGTTTGGGAGATTGAGCCCCTTGTGGGGCTCTGTGCTGACAGCATAGGAACTGCCTGGGATTCTCTCTCTCTCTCCCGATACCTTTACCCCTTCCCCGCTTGTGTGCACAGACACACACACACACACACACACACACACACACACACTCTCTCTCTCTCTCTCTCTCTCTCTCTCTCTCTCTCTCTCTCTCTCAAAAGAAATAAAGAAACATTTAAAAAATAAAATGAAGAGACATTGAATGTGAATGATAAGCCTAGTTTGACATTTGTTTCATCCTTTGGAAATGAGAAGTATAGTTCAACACGAAAGCATCAGAATTTATTGAGAAGCTAATGGCTATTTTTTATAGTTAATCTTATTTGTTACTTCTCCTTATTTTGATAGCCTCTCATTTGGACATTATGTGCTGGATATCATCCATCTGCCCCTACAGACCTACTCTCCACATTTCTCCTGGTATTGGTTTGGGCTCCTTGCCCTCTGATTTATGATGGTGGTTACCCAATGGGCAACCCAGTTTGCAAATAAGAAAATAATGAGGAAAATGAAGTCAGAGTATTTTGGAGTCTTTATTCTGCTGGCACCCTCCTGGGCATCCCATTTCTGACTAGCTCTGTCCTGTGCTGAAGATTAATGATCTTCTCAATGTTATCCTTTCTATTCAGTGCTCTCCTTATGGATTAGGATAACCACACCCTTCCCATACCTGTGGACCTGAGGTCTCTGCTCTCATTATGACCCATGTATTGCACTCTTCCTTACCATATGGGAAACAGCCCTTTGTTCAAAGTCTTCTCTTTGTAATAGGTTCTATTTTCACTTTTCCTCAAACATCTTAATCTGAGTGTGACACCTGTTTCCTTCTGCTAACCTGACTGATAAACACTGCATCCTCTTTTGAAATCCTACCTTTCCTTCTTGGCTTTCTTTTCTTTGTCATTCCTATGACCATAACATCTAGTGGGATGTGTGAGGGTGAGTTTGGGCCTCCCAGGCAAAGTCTGTGTTTGATATGGAGAGTTTTAAATCATGGGGGCATATTGGAGACTTTTGCAATAGAGAAAAGGAGCTAGAGAGATGACATAGACTGTGACAGAAAGGCCAAGGCCAGAATAATTATAGCTAGCATTCACTGAGCACATCCTAGTCCCTTACATTTTCTGAGTGCTTTTGTTATTTAATTTGCATTAATCCTCTGAATTCTTGGAGGTAAATATTACTAGCTTGCCAGTTTTACAACTGGCCCAAACTCACCCTCACACATCCCACTTAGAAAATGAAGGTCCCTGTCACCACCTTGTAAATAGTGGGAATAGAATGAAAACCCTAGTAGTGTGACAATAGGGACCAATCACTGGTAGAATACCTGGAAACATGAACAGTCTGTCCAACAAGTGCCTTATTCTACATATGTTATTATTTAACTTCTCTGTCTTCTTCCTTCTCTGTTTAAATTGATATTTCCTCTGAATCATCAAAACTAAAATCCTGACCCCTTCTTTATCTCTAAGTATTTCCACTTTATCTGAACTATCATGGTGCACATTTAGGCCATTGTTAATTTACCCACAGAAACCTTTGAGAGGGTCAGAAATCCATGTGAATGAATGAATGACAATCTTAGGTTGGGCACTTAAGCCAGACATGACCTCAAATATTTGAGTTTGACTCAAGTTGTATATGTGTCATCTTAAAAGTGTTTTTTTTTTAAATATCAGTATGTGTTTTGAAGATATTGGAGATAGAGAAATACATAAATTAGTTCAGGATATCACAGTGTACATTTACATTTTACTTCTGTTTTCATACCAAACATGTAAAATATCTTAAAACTCTGAAATAATGGCTACATTAATATTTTAGGGTTTTTTTTTTGAGAAAGAGAGAGCACTAGCTGGAAAGGGGCAGAGAGAGAGGGAGACACAGAATTCAAAGCAGGTTCCAGGCTCTGAGCTGGCAGCACAGAGCCTGACACAGGGCTTGAACCCACGAACAGTGAGATCATGACCTGAGCTGAAGTCAGACGCTTAACCAACTGACCCACCTCGTGCCCCAATATTTATTTTAAGGAGAGGTGATTTTAGTTAAAGCATTTCTATTAATTAAAGCACACGGCCAAAAAATTAATACGTATAAAATGTTAATATACACAGAGGTGAAAATTAATTTATACAGAGGTGGCAATAAGAAATTCTCTCCTAAGATCATATGCTTATAAAACATTCAGAGTTCATTAGGATCTGTAAATCAGTACACGTTTTTGAGGAATTTCTGTGAGCACCTAAAAGCACAAGAAATATTTGCCCTTCTTGTTTATAAACATAGGAAATAGAACTACCTTATCTCTTTATGGGAGACAAATATGTTGGACTGGAGGAAAAAAGATATTAAAATTTAGAAAGGCAGCCAATTCAAGATAATGTCTTTATTTCTTCCCTCTACTGGGCCCCCACAGAAATCACGACCTAGAATAATTATGAGATTGTTAAAAATAGGGTTTGAGTTTTCTTCTTAAAGGTATATCTCCTTAAAAAATACAATGTATAAAGTATAGTAAAAAATAAATTAATATGACAGAAATTTTCTAAGGTAAAAGAAATAGATTCTATCTGTAACTTTTTTTAATTAAAGCATGAAAATACTTTACAAAGCTAGAACCCATGTATAAATCTTATACATTTTTGTATAATAAAGTTTCATTTTTTAAGGCTGATGGCATTAAATATGTATGCATTATTAAAGAAAAATTCATGATTAATATGCATGGTATTGAGTTACTTATATTTTTATTATAATGTCCTAAATTAACAATAATTGTGCTTGCACAGTACTTATTTGTATATAATTTAAGTAACCATATTCTATTTACAGATATCATTAACTTAATACAAATAAATACCAGTGTGAAATCCAGGATTAATCTAAGGTTTGGTTCCTCATGAACTCTTAGTTCTGAAATAAATGCAGTACAATGTGCTTTGGGAACTCTGGGCACTCCAATTTTCCAAATCAGTAAACATCTTTTCTACTCTTATCCTATTGCGAGTGTAACAGATCTTAAATTCATCCACACCATTTTGATTACATCTACTTCCTCAACTTGGTCTGCTCTCTAGAGAATCTTACTAGATTTAAAATGAATTCTTCATACCTTCTGAAAACTGTAAGTCTAACTATATTTGTTTAGCTAGAATAAGAGAAAATGATTCTCAAGTAATCTTTTGGTAGAAAATTAGCTCTAAGGTAAGAAAAGAGAAGATAAAAGATAAGAAAAGGTGATAATAAAGCTAGAACCCTGGGTATCATTTAAAATTTCTCTTTCCATTATTTCTCATTAGAGACTTAAGTGCAGTGAATCATAAAATATTGTTTACTCTGCCTCGTACTGCACTAACTCCCACCTGTTTCTCTACAATCCTGGAGTGGTCTCCTAACTGGTCCCCCTCCAGCAGACTGGCTTCTTTCCTATCCACCCTTTCCAGACGTATCAATGAGCATAGTACTCCCTGCTTGAAATCTCTTAGTAGCTCCCCACGGGCTGTAATACAAATATGGCATACAACATTCATCTTTTTGGATATATATGGAATCTGTCAATATGTATATATAGGACATAGATTAAAGGTTTAATAATAACTCCTTCTATGTTATAGGGTTTTACATGAAGTTTTTTTTCTTTGTTATTGTTATTTATTTATATCTATAATAGTTGTATGTTGCTTTTTGTAAGAAATAAAGTTTACTTTTAAAAACAAAGACAAAGCATCTTCTATCAGGAGATTGACCGCATCAAAGATGCTTCCAGAAATGATAACAGATCATTTTGCTCGGTCAGTCTTAGTGTTTCCAGTCTCAGACCAGGTGTTTTATCAATCCATTTCCAGATTATCCCAAGAGTCTCAATTAAAGGCATATATCCTGGAGTTTTGTTAGCCCTAGAGACTAGTTATTGGATAATGTGAGAGATAGAAGGCACTTATGATTTATTTAGTTCTATGAATCTGCAGGCAGGTCAGAAGTTTATTTTATTTGTCATACTTTTTCATTGCATATTTCATCCAACTTTTCTTCATTCAGGATTCCTTGTGTTCATCTTATTTTTCTGATTTCTCACCAGTGACTTGAAAGTTAGATTCTATATTAACATTTTCATTGCTATCATTAAAAAGTTTAAGGCTAGTGAGGATCTTCATCTTCTTGTAGATATAAGACTGTTTAGAATAATGTTTAATAATTCTTTTGCTATTAAACCACTAAGAATTACTAAAACATGGATTTCTAGAATATCATCAGCATCCAAATATTTTCACATTTCAGTAGCTCCAAATAAACAAGTAGATAAATAAATAGCTTCAAAATATGTACCTCATGTAAACCAATGAGTACAAACCTTGTGTACACATGTATGTATGTATGTATTGAGTATCTTTGATACACAATGTTACATTTGTTTGAGGGTACAACATAGTGATCCATTATCTCTGTATGTTTTGTTCTGCTTACAAGTGTCATTACCATCTTTCAACATACAACACTTACAAACCTACTTTATTTTATTTCATTTTATTTTATTTTAATGTTAATTTTGTAAATGTTTGTTTTTTAGAGAGAAAGAGTACAAATGAGGGAGGGCAGAGAAAGAGGGGGACAGAAGAACCAAAGCGGTTTCTGCACTGACAACAGCGAGCCCATGAACTGTGAGATCATGAATCATAAGATCATGACCTGAGCTGAAGTTGATGCTGTACCAACTGAGCCCCCTGGGTGCCTGACAACCTATTTTAAATGTTTATGATACAATCTACATACCTACTAATTCAATGGTTACCATCATCTATTTATAATATAACTATTTTAACAGAATTTTTCAATGTTTTTTATTTTATTTCCCCTCATAGATTTATTCTAACATAAAATAGTTATGAAGTTTGCATACATTTCAAAAAATGTATAAATTTACCTTAAAATTTTTAATAACTTGTCAACATAAGGCTCTTAAATTTTCTTCTTGATTGCTTTATTATTAAAATTATAATTAAAGCAGTTAGTTAAAGCTATATAATATAGTAGCTATATATCTTTTAATAAACAAAACAGTTTATTAAACAGATTTAGTGAAATTATATTATTGCCCCTCCAATCTGTCATATATTCAAGGATGAGTATTGCTTATTGCTAGAATGAATGGATTTCAATATTAATTCATTCATTTATATGGCTACAAGTGCTGCCTAAAATCCTAAATAAATTGCTGGGAATGAAATTTTTATTTAATAACACTAATAAGATGCATCATTAGAGTCATT
This sequence comes from Suricata suricatta, assembly GCF_006229205.1. Lineage (NCBI taxonomy): Eukaryota > Metazoa > Chordata > Mammalia > Carnivora > Herpestidae > Suricata > Suricata suricatta. The sequence goes on from NC_043700.1 coordinate 22,541,103, forward strand.
TTTTGATGCTCTACAAACTGACATCTTAATTTGGTCTTCCTTCAGTTTTGTAGAAAAGAAAGAATTGAAACCACCCCAACTGTAAAAATCATTAGTCTTTCAGCCTGTCAATACTAACACCCAGGTCAACTTGTCCTTCCCTTGATGCCTTATTGGTTCTTATGTCCTTGACATTGCTTCATGATTACTTTCAGTATAAATGAGCAGATCAATTTTAGAAAACTAACACAGGTGACAACAATAGTCATATGTATTGTTATTTTAACATTCAATACTTAACCCAGTTTTTGCCTGATGTTTACTAGTTTCTTTGATTTCCATTCCCTTTTATATCTTAATATTTCCTCTGAGCATAATTTTCTTTTTACATAAGCATAACCTTACATGTTTCTTTAAGGGTCTGTAGAGACGAATTCTCCAAACCTTTGTCTAAAAATCTGTTTCCACTCCTTATGGAGTCTCAGGTGCAATCGGTTTAGAATTCTAAGTTGATAGGTATTTTGTATTAACTCTGAAATTTGCATTCCATTGTTTTTCAATCATCAAAAAAATAGTGTGTTTTTGTTTGTAATTATTATTGCTTTTGTTAATCTATTATTTTTTGTGTCAGGCAGAAAAACTTTCTCTTTGTCCTTTATTGACAATCGTTCAGCAGTTTCACCACGATGTCTACTTTGCATTTGTTTCCATGTTCCTACTTAGCACATAATTTGCTATTTTAAACTGAGGACTGTGGGGCGCGTGGGTGGCTCAGTTGGCTGAGTGTCAGACTTCTGCTCAGGTCATGACCTCAAGGTTCCTGGATTCAAGCCCCGCATAGGGTTCTTTGCTGACCTCTAGCTCAGAGCCTGAAGCCTGCTTCAGAGTCTGTGTCTCTTTCTCTCTCTCTCTGCCCCTCTCCTGTTCATGTTGTCTCTCTCAAAAATAAATAAAATGTAAAAAAATAAAAATAAACTGAGTACTAGAATTTTTCTTTAATTCCAAGACATTATTTTTGAAACATTGTTTTTCTTCTATTTTCTTTATTTTCTCCTGTACTCTTATTGGGGTCCTTTCTATTCTCCATTAATTTTCCTGGTCAGTAATATTTTTATGTCTTTATATATACCTGTACTACAATGGAGGAGATTTCCCCAAGTCTAGTTTTCTGATTCTCTCCTCAGGTGTTTTTATTCTGCCATATACCTGGCCCAGTGGGTTTTTAATATCAATGTGCATATATTCTTGCTGTGTGTGTATTTATTTATTTTTATTTTTTAAAGTTTAATTATTTAATTTGAGAGAGAGAGAAGCAGAAGGGGAGGGACAGAGAAAATGAGAAAGAGAGTGACAATCAAGATCCATGCTGTCAGCACAGAGCCTGACATGGGACTCCATCACACAACCTGTGAGATCATGACCTGAGCAGTAATCAAGTCAGATGCTTAGCTGACTGAGCCATCCAGGTGCCCCTGTATTTATTTTTAAATTAAAGCTATGAGATGAATAGAGAAATTTCTCACCACTTTCCAGTCCAACTGAAAGGACTTTTTCCTTACTCTTCTTTAATTCTTTTTACAGGGAAGTTCTTTGACACTCAAGCATTTATTTAAAAGCCAATACTGCTTTTCTTAGATGCTAGTGTTACATTTTATTATTTCCTTCTTCAGGTCCAGATTTTTCAGTTGCTAAGTGATGCATTTTGCTTCAGGTTTATTATCTTCACTTTTGGAGAAAGACCTAAATTATTCCTTTTTCTGAATTCCCTATTTCTTTTAAAAATGACACTTTATATTCACCTTCCATCTGTTTGCTTCCATTTTTTTTTGTGGACTATAATCAGTCAGAAATTTCCATTTGTTCCATATGCCTCCTCTACCCTTCGATTTCTTTCATTCTGCTTCTCTCTCTTCTACCCTCTTTAACTCTCCTCTGAGAGTTGTGATAACTTCACATTTGTATTCTAGAATGATCCTTGTGTTAAATATCTAAAAATGCAAAGGCTGAAGTCTTTGAGTTGGGTGAAGTCTATGAGTTGCAGTAATGTAGACAGTGTGAACAAATGGAATATTTATGAGACTAATAATTAAAATATAAAATTATATATAAAATGTTATCATTTGATCAGAGTTATGGCATTTCTGACATTATGAAACAGTCTCATTCAGAAACTTATTCAAAATAAAGTACCATCCAATGAAATGAAAATTACAAGTATCCATTTAAAACACAAAATGAAAATATCTTTTTATTGTCTGAATATTAAGTAATCATAAAGCAAGAATAATGTATTTCATTATGCATAAAATTGTCTGCAATAATCTTCAAATTGTTATTTTGATGATTAATAAATTTGAAATTGTTGACACTTTAAGTTGATTTTCAGTAAAATAATTTTTTGAAGTTCTAAAATAACTGCTAATCTTAATAATGAATTCTTCTATATGGTGGATAATCTCAATTTCAGTTTTACTTTTATTTAAAATGTGAATATGCCATTCCAAATTTTTTCCTTTCAGACTGTCCTTCTTTAGTAAACATTTGTTCTAGGCAAATATCATCACATGTCACTTATTTGCATTTTTTGGAAACTTTCACCAAATTTAAGTTCCTTGAAATCATTGCCTTCTTTTTTATTCCATTATTACACAGGATCTGAATTTATTTTATTGGCATACCTGATTCAGCATAATACTTTAACCAGAATTCAAGATAGTCCAAAACATAGTTTTAGAATTGTAATATTAATATATATATACACTATTTAAAATGTCATCATCTCATTTCCTTTTCCATTGGCAGGCATACATTTCAATATATTTCCATTTTGAAGCTTGGTTTTCTATATTTGTTAATTTAAAGGGCTTGAAAGATGAACTTTTGGCATTCCATTTATAAAATAATGATTAAAGTTCATTGACATAGGAGGGTACATGATTTGATCTACAAACTTGTTAGACAATGACCAGAATATTTCTGAACACTGTGTGATGACAAGAGTAAAAAAAAATGAAGTATGGACTGACATACAAAAGTATTTTTTTGTGTGTGTGCTCAATAACTTATTTGCCCCAATATAACAATTTTGTAGATTTTAGCAACTATACCTTCAGTTTTACTTGCTAGAATTACAAAGCTTTTTAGATGCAAATATTAACTTTGTATGCACTAAACCAATTCTATGTGCACTTACCTTTCATATATTTTAATCCCAATAAAAATATTACTTTTTACTATGATGTATTGAAAAAGTTTCTTCATCTTTAATATTGTTTTTAGCTAAATTTAGAGTAGCTTTTACAATTATATCAGCTGTTTAACTTTCAGTAAAAGTGTTGTTTCACCTTTATGTTCACAATTAACTTTCCTGAGAAATGTAAGTGTAGCACTTAATTTGTTATTTAAAATGTATTTTAGGATTTCTTCCTCTTTTTTTTTAATATGTTGCTTTCAAATGACATACTACAAAAGAAACAAAGATTTATCAAACAAGAAGATGATACTCTGTAATGTAAGTGATAAAACCATAGGACAAGAACCCATAGACTATTCTTACATTCAAAGTCAGAACAACTCAGCATTGATTCCCTTATTTAAGTCTTCAGGTTTTCTACTTTCCTCTGTTGATGTCAGCTTTTGTGTACTCTGACGGCTGTGATGTGGACCATGGCACCAATAGCTGGTATGTCATGGGCCCAGAGAGGGCATCAGTGTCATATACTTCTTTTACTACGACTTGAAAAGGAATGGTTTTAATTCGTTAACCCTAGCAACATGTATTCTAGGGCATTTTACTTGCTCTATATCTACAACTACATGTACCATGCATGTTCCTAAAGTGACTTAGTTAACATGTAACTAGAAAGTGCCACATGGGGCAAGTTTTATGTACTTAAGTGGCTAGGCACCCTGGTGTGCTGGAGCCGGTTCATACTGGGTCATGTGACCAATGGTGTGCCCTTCTTCCAATTCTATATTCAGTGAGTTCATGCAGATAGCTTGAAATTTATGGTGAAGTGTTTACACATAAATTGGCAAATGGTACAGCCAGGATTTTACTCCCCCAGACAGCCAGTAACCATTGATCAGCACAAACTAACTTAAACCCTATATTGTTTCTGCATGAAATCTATGGGATGTCTTTGTTCTTGCTCTCTTCATTCCTCCTGAAAAATTCATGAATCTTATTATGTTTTCTCTAGCAAAGGTCCTCTGACATAAGATATTCCAAGGTAGGATTAGTTAGTTTAGTTAATTTTTCTCATTTGAGACTCATAAATAGGGAATATCAGAGTAAAAACAATACAAGTTAATTAGAACATGTCTAGTAGGTTGTTTTAAAAATGAGATGTCGCCCCATACCACCTATTTCTCTTCCAATGTATTCTCAAACTTTCTTCCAAATTAAATTCCTCTACAAATTCAGAATATGGCATTCTTTAACGTTTTATGAAATAATGCTGAAACTTCTTCACCTGATTGCGAAGGTCTTTAGTAGTCAGGTCTCGCACTCAACTTCATTGGGTCTGTTCCTAATACCTTCCTAAATTATTTCTAAAATGATAGGATCCATTTTCTCCCTGAATATACTTGTTCCTTTGCCCAACCAAGAGCTTGTTCTTAGCAGTCTCTCTGCCTGCAATACTTTTTATCCTACTTTACCTGCAGACATTTAGTTTCAGTGATGTAATGTGTTACCATGAGGTGATCTTTTCTTCTGGGGAACTCCCTTAACTGGTGATTTTGGTATTTAATATGTTTGGTATTTAATATCTACCAGTGATCATGTTGCTTTGTACCTGTCTTTATCTGGAAAGACCATTTTGCTTATTATCTAATGTGGGAGACTTTTGAGGGTGAAAAGGAGTGTCCTTATTTGTTACTTTAAAAGATCATGTATTATTTGGGACTCTACAGATCAGGGCAAAAAGGGGCATATAATCAGTTCGTGGGTTCAAGCCCCGCATTGGGCTCTGTGCTGACAGCTAGCTCAGAGCCTGGAGCCTGTTTCAGATTCTGTGTCTCCCTCTCTCTTGGACCCTTCCCTGCTCACACTGTCTCTCTCTGTCTCTCAAAAATGAATAAAAAACAGAAAAAAACCCATTAGGCCCTGGAGGAGAGTAATGCATCTTAGTATATATAGGTTTCTAGCTGTTTGAATTCTATTTGGTCTCTGGTGAAGACCTCCTATGTTTGGCAGAATGAGAGGGCCATAAATAACATTTCAAAACTGGTTCATTAAACTTACTTAGGTATTCAACGTGTTGACCACTGGTGAGTACTAATGTGTCACATTTATACATCTTCATCCTGTGAACATTTATCTTGTCACCAAGCAAAAAGGTTGTTTGTTTATTTGTTTGTTTGTTTCTCTTGGAAACTCCTCCACAAATATTCTTGAACATCTCTGACAATGACTGTGTCACATATTTCTCATCACTTTAAGGGTCCTATGTGAGCTGTTGTGTATATTAGAAGTCCCAAGGGAAGGGCTAAATGACTCATATATAACATCATACATTCAGCTTAGACCTGCTGTATGCCAGGCATTGGTCTATGTGCTGTGATATCATGGTATGTATCTTTAGTTTGTGACTGTTAGACAGGTATGTATTTTGTTTTGTTTTGTTTTGGCCCTGTGTCTTCAGTTTAAGTTCTTTTCCACAAGTCTTAGTCCTCATGAGAAATATTTTCTATTGTTACAGAAACCTCTGGGGTATAGAGAAGTTCTGTAAATAGTCTAGAATTAGGATGCTCTTCTACTCCAACTACACAGAAGACCTCAAAGGGATAGTGATACCTAATTCCAGCTCAGCAGGTGTTTAGATCTAGTTTAGCAGGAAGAATCAGTTACACAAACAAGATATCCCTATAGTCTCTTCCATCAGTGTGAGGAAAGAAAAGCTCCATCAGTGTGAACTATTCATTCCTCCTGTCATTTTATTCAGTCTCTTTAGGATGCATTTCTCCAGGTACTAGCATGGTAAGGCTTGGAAGGTGGTAATGCTTTACAGTAAGCAGGTATGACCCTGAAGGAATGTTTTTTCCCAGGGTCTAAGAAGGCTAGTGAAGTGTCAACCAAAGCTGGAATAATGAGCAGAGAGGTAGAAGCATCTTTTAGAGAATCATTGAATTGGGAAACCGTAAAGTTTGAGTGGGTACATTCTAGGGCTTGAGTATATTTTGGGGGTGCTCTCAGAGGATGGAGAGTCATGTGGGAACAAATGAGCAAGACATTGTGAAATATGATATATTATTCATTATGTGACCCCATCAATGCTGTGGGGGTGGCTAGGTCTAAAGAATTTTTACATAATCTTATATTCTGAACCTATTTCTAACTCTGCTCTCTCTGAACCTTTATAGTTTTGTCTGAAGACAATATATATCTTTATTTCAGAAGCTTTGTAATGGCCTCTGGCCAAAAATGTTGGAGTTCAGACTTTCCCATTAATAATTAACACAGCCATCATATTTCTAAATCTTATGAATCTTCAGGCTGGGTAAATTTTTTATTAAATCTTATAATGTATGTATATATGTACTTTTTCCCTCTTTTGCTCACCACTAACTCAGATAAAAATAGTGTGGGTCAGGAACTGACTATGGTTATGAGAATAAAAGAAATTATGTAGAGGAAAAGTGTGTCAAGCATTAATAAGGAATACACACTAACGTTATTAAATTTTTAAATATTGACCTGGGGATTAGAATTGAGAGCATGAAGGGTAGTCTTAAATTTAAATTATACAATTCTTTGTTGTTTGAATTCTGATGGCTATTTTTTTCAATTAAAGTAAAATACAAAATTAATGAATGATTTATATATTCTTGAATATATTAAAATGGCAAAATTTGCTGGTCATTTTGACAACAGTTCATCATATTATATTACAAACTAAATTCCAGATATATTAGAGTTAAAGCTAAAACTCTGATATCCAAATGTCTTAGAAAAATATTAGTGATTATGTAATATTGAGTCAAGAGAGCCTTGTAACAAAACATCAAACCAATGGAAGAAAGTAAAGGTCAACATATTAGATAATGTATGTATGGGACGTAAGAACTGCAAACCACAGGCAGGAAAAATATTCACAATAAATTGACACATAAGATGTTAATGGAACATATAAAGCTTGCATATATTCCCTTTTAGCCAGATTCCCAGGTGTTGTCTAATAGGCAGATATTTAAAATTTCCATGTTGACAACCTTTTAAATTTCTATTATCAACCTTGATTTTATTACAGTATAACCAGAGAGTTTGATTTTAATAATTATGCTTTTGGCAGTTAAACTTTATAGTGATATAATCTTATGATTGATGATAGTTGGATGGATAGATAGGCATTCTCCTTGGTGATTATGTTATTAATTATGTAGGTTAAGTTTTCTTTATTCTCACATATATTTTTGGCCATTTGACCTTTATAACACTGAGAGTAATGTGTTAAGAGATCTAATTGTTAGTGTGTTTCTACCTATATCTTTTTTTATTTCCTAGAGTCTCTTGATTTACAAAGGGTGCGTTCTATTATTCAGTGTATCACTGATAGAGTTTCATTTTGATTTGTAGCTTTTAGCACTAAATCTCATCCTTCTAGTTCATCATATTTCTGCCATAATCCATGCCAAATATCCATATAGATCATTGTCCCCATATTTTGGCTTCTCAATTCCCTGATTTCTTCTTCTCCAGTGACTTTTCTTCTCAGCCCAAACTCAGTGATTCACTCCCATGATCATGGACTCATCATTGCTCAAAACAAAAACGTCTATAATTTCTACTCCAAACAACCTCCGTTTTTTTTATTTCAACTCCTACTGTTGCAATTAATTCTTTTTGTTCCAAAGCTATAACAATACTTTGACTTCACTAGGATTCAGAGTCCCATTCTGACACCATCTTTTCGGTTTCTATGACTCTGTAGTGTTTTTTCCCAGTCCTTTCCTAGCTTATGTCCCATGGTCATTCATACACCTTCGATGACCTTATCCTTCTCTTGCTTCCTTGTGCTGCTATGGGAAAACTCTAATTTTCCGGCTACTGAATCTCTACTCCCAATCAGATTAATTTATTTGAAGGAAACAGTGCATTATGTGGTCTGTTATAAATTCATGATCATTAATCCTAAATATACCGTTAGTGTCCAAAAGTCCAGTGAGTCTAATTCTTTTCAAATAAAAGTTATTTTATTTTGTCATTGCTTTCTTTACCCAATTATCTTGTACCTGTTCTTATTCTCACTCACAGCAGATGTCCATTCTTATTTCACTGGAACAAAAATAAATTCAGTTAAGAATATCATCAAATTCTTCCTACCAGATTAATGAACACATGTGCATGTGTGCCTACTCTTTTTTCAAAGGAAGATCCATTTATGCCCAAAGCCCCATGTCCCCATTTTACCTAAGAAATTCAGCCTATGACTTCTCTAACCTCTATTATGTATTATCAGTTTTCCTATCTAAAAACTCCCCCTCCAGCTTCCATTACAGTTCTCTGCTAACATTTACATGAAAACTTCTTTAAAAATTTGTCTAAACCCAATTTTAGAATTCTTCTCATCTCATTTTCTCTTTATGTCTTTCATTCTATTTTTTCCCTCATCAAGTCACTAAATTTGTTTTTTAATCATTTAGTTGTTAGGCAAATTCCAGCAGTTTTGAGTCCTCAATTATTTATTCCTTTCCTGAAAGTGTTTGTTTTTTACTTTGATTGACAAAATACCACAGGTCTTTGCTCTATGTCTGTCTCTGTCTAATCTTTCATAGCTGATTGTACTCATTAGGCCTAATGATGTTGTGATCCCCTGGGGTAGGGTCCTGCGGATTCATTGTTTCACTGTCTTCTCTAAATATCTTGGGTTCCATTGCTTGAATTCCCATTTAGAGGTTCAGTACTCATAAATTAATATCTCTAGTCCAGACCACTCTTGTGAATTCTAGAATTATATGTCCAACTTGGACTCAAAATAACCACTTAATATTCATATATAAATTTCAAATTTAACAGGTCCAAATGGAAGCCGTGGTCTTCCTTTCATGTTTCAATGAACCCTTTCCGTTTGACTAAATGTGAACTCTGTCTTTCTAGTTGCATAGGATGAAAATCTGGGAGCCATCTCTTCTGGCGTGTTTAACCTCATGCAATAGTTCAACAAGTACTGCATACTGCACGTGATCTCTTATCAAATATACTGCTATCATTCTTTTACCAACCATCATTTTCCCTTTTCTGGATGATTCCAAAAGCCCCTTCAGTGATCTCTCTGCTCCCATTCTTAGACAGCCAAAGCTTCTTTTCACATTAGTCCGTGGCCTTCTCTAATACAAGTTGCATAAAGTCGTAATGCCATCCTATGCTCAAAATTGTATCATAGCTCTCTGTCTCATTAGAATAAAGGTAACAGCCTTTACAATTAACTGTTAGGTTCCTCATGATCTACCTCTACAGCTCACCTCGTTACCTCGCTGGCCTCATTTCTACTCCTTTTCCCACACACTTTTGACTTAATTCCCACAGATCTCCTTGCCCTTCCTCTGATACTCTAAACAGTTTCCTGCATCAGGCCTTTTCCCTTTCTGTTATTCTGCTTTGATGGATTTTTGTTTGTTTTGTTTTTTGTCTTTGTCTTATTCCAGTTATCTCCAAAATTCTACCAGGCTTACTCCCTTGGATCCTTCAAGTATTTGCTTGAAATGCTACCTAGTTAGGAAGGCTATTCTTCTCAACCTGCTTAAAAGTGCACCAAACTCGCTTGCACTCCCTGCCCTCTTTCCATTTTACTCCCAGCACTTTTCACCAGCCAATGTGATATATGACATACTTATTTGTTTCATGAGTTTCCTGTCTTTTGTCACTAAAAGGTAAGCTCTGTGAAAATACAGGTTTTCTTTTTTGGTCACTCCTTTATTCCTAGGCCATAGAAAAGTATCTGGCCCAGAATAGATAGTAAATATGCATCTGGAATTAATTTTCTGATATTTCTTCAAAATATCCGTAGGTAGGGGCGCCTGGATGGCTCAGTCTGTTACGCATCTGACTTGGGCTTATGTTATGATCTCGCAGTTTGTGGGTTCGAGCCCTGCATTGGGCTCTGTGCTGACAGCTCAGAGCCTGGAGCCTGCTTCAGATTCTGTGTCTCCCTCTCCCTCTCTGCCCTCCCCTGCTCACACACTCTCTCTGTCTCAAAAATAAATTAAAATAAAAAAAGTATATATCCATGGGTAGGAAATACATATATCACCATTTATACACACACATATATCGCCATATATATTAAAAAATATATATCACCATATATAGAGATAGGAGATATATATATATACATTTACCATAAAATCTTCAAACTAAGGCACAGGCTACTACTGACAGATTTTTTTTTCCATATTGGCAGTCTTCATATAATTTTTTATACTCATTCTGGAACTATTTGTTTTCGGAGATTCCACAAATATTACCTTCAGGATCATTACAGTTTTATCCTCTAACTTGTTATGTATCCTAAAATCCCTTCAAGGCCTTTGAGATTCTCCTCTACTAATTTTGGCCATATTCTAGCTTATATTGGGCTGTATGCCCTTTGAACTCTCATGGCATGTAAAGATTACCTTATACATTTAGTTTCTGCCTTCTTTTCTCTATATAAGCCTAATTTACACAAATGCAAGGTAAAGACAACATTTCTTAATTTTTTACGCATCACCTTCAACCTATCATTATGACGGGTATGCAGCTGGCAGTACATAACTCACAGGTTACCATTCCTTGACTGCTGACTGACTGATCAATACGGCGAAGGGCAGATCATGTGACAATGACAATGCATAGATTTTTTTTTTCACCTTGGGAAAAAAAAAGGCGGAAGAATAATTAAGACAAAGATGATACAGAGGCACCTGGGTGACTCTGTCGAATAGCTCCACTTCCTCTTAGTTCATGATCTCCGATTCATGAGTTTGAGCCCTACATTAGACCCTGTGCTGCCAGCTCCTAGCTTCGAGCCTACCTCAGATTCGGTGTCTCCTTCGCTCTCTGCCCCTCCCCCACTTGTGCTCTGTCACTCTCCCTCTCAAAAATAAATACACATCAAAAAAAATTTTTAAAGAGATGATCCTTGAATGCTTCAAAATATTAGAAGTGTTTTAAATATGTATATCCACCTACCTATCAGGATAAAATCAATGTGGACATTTAAAGTGTCCATTTTAATTAATATATTCATAACACACAGATTTTAAATAATTGTTATAGCAAATGTTTCTTTCTATAACCAAAAAATACTATCACTTAACGACACTGACTTTCATACCAAAAGACTTCTTAATGAATCTGATGCACTTGTTTCTGATTCAGGAGACTTAGTCATTAATTGCCTCATGAATATGTTACAGCAAATTATATTCTTTTGTGGACATCTGGATTCTTTGAAGGCAGAGTTTACTTTACATTCCAAATTTGATAAATGCCAGAGATTTCCTGAAGGTGCTCCCCATCTGGGAGGAATCTTATCATTTCTTTGAATATTTTAAGCTTTTTTATATGAAACAAAAAAACAAAAAGAAATTTTATTTGGCTTCCACAGTGTAAAAGTTATACATCTTTTTTCCAATGCCAAGATATTCATTCCCGTGTTTTCTTTTATAACTTCTTTGGAATGATATATTCATGATTGTGAGTGGCAAAAATGCTTGGACATGCATTTTGAAGTTACTCATTCTGTGTGTATTCCTTATTACATTTGTACTACATGCCTAGTACAATATATCTGTGTTAGCTAATTAGCTTAAAAACACCAACTCATTCATTAATGTAATTTTATATACACTTATTCTGTGGATACTATATGCTAGCCTTCACACCAGATGTTTGTTACTTAATCAGCAAAAACAACAAAAATCAAAGGCAACAGAAAACAAACAAACCCCAAATCAAAATGAAAGCAAAAAAACCATGAAGCCTACCTGTATAACTAGTATGCCTAATGGAATTTCTAAGATGCTCTTTATTAATCTCATAAATATTAGTTAATTTTTATTTTTAATAAAATATAGAGGATACTGTAGTGATAAAAAGAGAACATGAGTAAAAGAATTTGAGCTTATTCAAATCTAGCTGTGCTATTTTAATTAAATTATATAAATTCTCGTAAGTTTATGTATTTCATATTTAGAAATATGATTCAGGAACTTTATTTTCTTTTTTTAAGTTTATTTAATTTATTTTGAGACAGCAAAGGGGAGCTCATGAGTGGGGAGGGGCAGAGAGAGATGGAAAGAGAGAATCCTAAGCTGGCTCTGTGCTGCCAGCCCAGTGCCCAACATGAGCCTTGATCCCACCAACCCCTGAGATCATGACCTGAGACAAAATCAAGAGTCAGACCCTTAACTGAGCCACCCGGGAATGCCTATTTCAGAAACTTTAATTAGCTAAATGAATTATTGTGTTGTT
>NC_043700.1:22553638-22555498 GCF_006229205.1 Suricata suricatta
TCTCAAAAATAAATACATCATAGTAAATTCAGAATATACTCAGTAAACTCAGTATTACTAAAAATGTCATATGTATTCATAATGTTATATATGTTTTTACTTTTATTTATTTTATATCAAAAATATTTAAAAAGGTGAAATACTGCTTTGTAATCAACTAAAATTATATAAACATACATACATAGTTGATTACAAAGCATTATTATTATTATGTATATTTATTTAATTTTAGTTGATTACAAAGCGTTTCACCTTTTTAAATTTTTTTTTCCTCAATCAAGTTTTTATCCTTTGCTTTCTGTAAGATCTTATTAAATGTCAACAATCAAAGCAAAAAACTGTCTATAATTTAAAAACATTCAAATTATAGATTATAGAGTTGATCACCGGGTTAGTTATATTGGGGAGGATACTTGAGTATATCAGCTATCTTGCTTTATTTGAATTAAAATTGAACATTTGATCACTTTATAAAAGGAATCATAGTATAGTGGTTAAAACTATGGATTTTGAAGTCACATAACACTAGGCTTGCATCATACTTCTATCATTATCCAGGTATGTAACCTCACACAATTTAATTTATTTAAACTTTTTAATCCTACAGTAGGCAGGGCTATTTTCAGTTTAAAATAGATAATACACAGAAAGCACCTCACAATGTCCACATGTGATAAACACTCAAAAACACTAGCTATAGTCCAAAACAATGCAAAATGATAACCGTCAAAATTTATTGTATTGATTGAATTAATTTGTGTGTTTTTATAAACCCACAAGTTTTCTTTTAAACTTAGACCTATATGAGTTTAGGTCATATTTATAATATGAGTAGTACATTGAACTGTATAAATTTAAAATTTATATAACTTCTAATGTTTTTTTAATTGTTTTTTAATTATTTATTTTTGATACAGAGAGGGACAGAGCATGAGAGGGGGAGGGCCAGAGAGAGAAGGAGACACAGAACAGGAAGCAGGCTCCAGGCTCTGAGCTAGCTGTCAGCACAGAGCCTGATGTGGGGCTCGAACCCACAAACTGTGAGATCCTGACCTGAGCCGAAGTTGTCCACTTAACTGACTGAGCCACCCAGGTGCCCCTAAAATTTATATAACTTCTAAATTATGTGTAAGAATACATTTTACATTAGGACTCTTAGGGACTTCAATATGTCATGACTTTGAACCAGTTCTGACCTGTTTAAAATCTGTTACGATGTTTGAAATTAAAAAAAAAAAAAAGACAAGTAAAGACACATTTAGGATATATTTCTTAAGATATAAGTTAGGTTCCAAATCTAAATTACTGACATATCCTTGTCTCCACATACAATTTAAGGATCATTACAAAGTAATTCATAGGATGTTCAGCTCCCACAGTTGTGGGTAACAAACTCATTTCAGAGCTCTGTTGGGGAATTAAAAAGACTCTTCATTTTAATGAGGTGACAAGTTTGACATAAGAGCTACCACAAAGAAGAAGAAAGGAGAGTTTTAAATGGCAAAGAATGAGTTGGCATAGAAACACTAACTTCTCAGTTCTCTGGAAGTCAAATACATTCCAGCGTATCATAGACAAAGACACATTTTATCAAGTGGCTATTAAATGTAAAAACTGTCAGATCAATCATCTGATTCCTCAATGTAAATATCCTATAGTAAATTGCTTTAATTGTTTTTATCTTTCCTAAAATTTTTTTTTCTGTTTTTTTTTTTTATTTATTTTTGAGAGACAGAGAGAGAGAGACAGTGCGAGCAGGCGAGGGTCAGAGAGAGAGGGAGACACAGAATCCAAAACAGGCTCCAGGCTCTGAGCTAGCTGTCAGCACAGAGCCTGACACGGGTCTCAAACCCAGGAAAC
>NC_043700.1:22555598-22558811 GCF_006229205.1 Suricata suricatta
AACAACACAATAATTCATTTAGCTAATTAAAGTTTCTGAAATAGGCATTCCCGGGTGGCTCAGTTAAGGGTCTGACTCTTGATTTTGTCTCAGGTCATGATCTCAGGGGTTGGTGGGATCAAGGCTCATGTTGGGCACTGGGCTGACAGCACAGAGCCAGCTTAGGATTCTCTCTTTCCATCTCTCTCTGCCCCTCCCCACTCATGAGCTCCCCTTTGCTGAAAATGCACACGTAACCTATTGTGCCACCCAGGCACCCCCATTTATTTACGTTGTTTTTGAAGTATACTTGACACACAAGGTTACATTAATTTCATCTGTACAGCATAGTGATTTCACAAGTCTATACATTATGCATGTTCACTACAAATGTATCTATAATCTGTCCCCATACAATGCGATTATAATACCTTTGCCTAGATTCCCTGTGCTGTACCTTTTATCTCTGGGACTTACTCATTGCATAACTGGAAGCCCATACCTCCTATGCCCCTCCACTCATGATATGCAGTCAATTTTAAAACGTATTTAAAGTATAAAATCTCTATGTTGGTAAGACTATTTGGATTAAAAAGTCAAGAGGATATTTATTCTGTTAGAGTACACAACATTATAATAACATATTTAAGAGAAAAGTGGAAAGGACCTGTATGTTATTAAGAAGAAAGAGACAGGAAAATGGCTTACTACATAAAAAGTGTTGTATCTCTACCTTTTACCATATAAAATTATGAAGGCCAAATAAATGTTAGAATACATTTGAGAGATGAAAATAAAGGGTTATTGGAAGAAAATGCAAGGAAATATTTTGTGAGATTACGTTGGTGAAGAAATTCATAAACAAGATTTCAAAGAACTATATGCTTTATATGTTAGGTTTGACTGTATGAATATCAAGCTATTCTTCAATGAAGAACACCATGTTCAAAATTAACAGAGTGTTGACAGGTAAGGGAAAATGGTTTATCAAAATTGACAAGGTATACAAATCTGAATTCTATAAAAAAAACTCTACAAATCAATATGAAAATAACAAAAAATCTATTAAAATAATAGGAAAAAGGTACAAAAGACATTTAGAAAAGGAGAGTCTTAAAGTCTGATAAAAAAAAAGCAATGAGTTATACAACCTCTTGAGTGGTCATAGCATGCTAAATAAAAACAATTATTTACTTCACTCAGTTTGCTAAGGAATAGAAAGAAAAAATATATCAAACATCCCTGATGGTTGATAATGTATAAAAATCCCCAAGCATTACCCCTACAAATTCAAACCTGCAGAGCTTTTCTGCAGACCCATCAGCCAATAGTCAATAACAGAGGATATGTATACATTCCAAAGATCCATTAATAATTATTATATATGTAGAAGCCATAAAATTACAGAACAGAATGTACCAAAATGCTTAGCTTTCTTTTTGTCAGCAGGCACTGAGAAGGCACCTAAGAGTTCATCAGTAGGGAAAATGTAAATAAAATGAGCAAGGTTTTTTTTGCAGTATCTGTATAACATTAAAAGCACTGAATTCTTTGTGCCCCAAACAATAGGCAAGGGTCTCCAAAACAAGTGTGAAAAATAAGTTGTATATAAATACAAAACACATTTACACAAAAACCTACACCATATATTTTGAAAGGACATGTAGAATATAAACTCTAGTGTCTATGGTAAAGAGAGAAAATCATTGGAAATTATATTTAAAAGGGGAAATAATTATATGCCATGAATTTAAGAGTTGGATTGTCTCAATCCTGCACTGAATTCCAAACAAGGAAAATGAAAAGGCAAACAGAGGCATAGTCATATGTAAAATAGGTAAGTATTTTCTAAACAAACAGTAATTAAAGAGGAACTATACCTGTCAACTATGAATGATATTGGAGAAATGCAGTTCATGAAATTAGAATACCAGATAAGGCTGAACGTCTCCAGACAGGAAATACTGCACAAAGAAGAGCAGTGCCCGCGGTGCTGTTTGCAAACACGATTTGTGCAGCCTTGATATCTGGTCTAGCAGCTGCCACAAAACAATTGTGCAAGAAGTGTTAGCTGAGCAAAAAGGAGTAAATGATTGAACACTGCCTGAATTGTGTGAGCCAGTTGGTAAGGTGAAATTTGGTGACAGCACCAAAGTATCAGATCCTCTTTATGATTAAAAGTAGACTGTTGCTTGAGGGGGGAAAAAAACAAGAAAAAAGGAAAAGAATGATGCCATCTGGCCACAGATACCCTTCTGTTCTAATGACAAGTTTTGTGCTGCTAACCTCTGGGTATAAAACAAAATGCCAAAGTTCTGCTTACAACCGATCCAAAATTAAATAGTGCTGTATTGTAGCTTCTGGACATGAAGGATGACATCTTTAGATTGTAACCAGAGAAGTTTAGTCTCAGCCTGAAAGTCAATATTTTCCCCTTATTCCTTGGCTCTGGATGTTCACAATGTATACGACTGCCAATGAATCGAGAATGAGAGAAAAATGGCATAGTGTGAAAGGTCTCGTATATTTCATATTGTCATTATAGAACCTGTCTACGTCAAAGATACAGTATGTCAGCTCTCAGTCACACTGCTGTTTTCATATGTCTTTAGTCCTATGGAGTTAGAAAGGCAATAAAGCATGCTTTTGCATTTAGACTCCAGATTAGGAACACTTTCTCACATTCCCTCCTTTCCCGACTGTCACTTTGTAAGTAGCCTGGAAGATAATATGCCAAATTGGCATCCATATAACTGAACTATATAAATATTTTTTAAAGAACCTACAAAATAATTTCAAGATCTCACATTTTACCAACTTGTACTACATATAATCTTACATCAAAATATTTACTTAAATAGATGTTTTTTTCCATAATATTTTATTGTCAAATTGTTTTCCATACAACACCCAGTGCTCTTCCCCTTAAGTGCCCTCCACCATCACCACCACCTCTTTTCCCCCCTCCCCCTCCCCCTTCAACCCTCAGTTCATTCTCAGCATTCAATAGTCTCTCAAGTTTTGCATCCCTCTCACTCCCCAACTCTCTCTCCCTCCTCCGCTCCCCCTGGTTCTCCATTAGGTCTCTCTTGTTTTCCTGCTAGACCTATGAGTGCAAACATATGGTTTCTGTCCTTCTCTGCCTGGCTTACTTCACTCAGCATGACACCCTCAAGGTCCATCCACTTTCCTACAAATGGCCATATGTCATTCCCTCTCATTGCCATGTAGTAC
>NC_043700.1:22558911-22563676 GCF_006229205.1 Suricata suricatta
GTTTTCCTGCTAGACCTATGAGTGCAAACATATGGTTTCTGTCCTTCTCTGCCTGGCTTACTTCACTCAGCATGACACCCTCAAGGTCCATCCACTTTCCTACAAATGGCCATATGTCATTCCCTCTCATTGCCATGTAGTACTCCATCGTGAATATATACCACATCTTCTTGATCCATTCGTCAGGTGATGGACATTTGGGCTCCTTCCACGTTTTGGCTATTGTTGACATTGCTGCTATGAACATTGGGGTACATGTGCTCCTATGCATCAGCATTTTAGATGTTTTTAATAATACTATATTTGTATATATTTTTGGATGAAAATTTGCATTTTTAAGGAATTGTGTATATCTCTTAAGTTACTTTTTAAGTAAGAAAATAAAATAGTCAATGGAAGAAAAGGTTTGGCGTCTAAAAGTTCTTGTACAAAGGGATATAAACTACAAAGGTAAAACAAAAATTTGGCAAAATAAAGAAATACCCAGCTAAATGAAGGGCAGGTTCAGAGCAGGGATATTTAAACAATAAAGCTAGGAAATAAACTCAGCACACTAAGAGGTTGCGTTAATTCTAATTAAGAATGATCCTAAGAAAAGAAGTCTATATTCTTAAGGTGTTTCTTTAGTTACAGTGATTATAGGAGGTAGATGAGAGATATTTGATTTGAGCCTTGAACCGACTCCGAGGAGGTATCAGCAAAAAGACCAGGGATGCCTGGCTGCCTCAATCAGTAGAGTATCCAACTCTTAATAGGGGCCCTGAGTTTAAAAAAAAAAAACAAAACCAACAAAACCCAAAAAGACAAGAGATAACAAATGCAGTTAAGGATGTGAAGAAAAAGAAACATGACTGTTAGTGAGAATGTAAATTGATGCAGCCAGTATGGAAATTCCCCCCCCAAAAAAAATTAAAAATGGAATCACAAATAATCCAACAATTCCACTTTTAGGTATTTATCCAATGAAAACAAGAAAAACTCTAATTTGAAGAGATATATGCACCACAATGTTCATTGCAGCATTATTTCTAATAGCCAAGATATGAAAACAACCTAAGTGTGCATCCATGAGTGATTGGGTAAAGAAAATGTGGTATATATGCAATGGAATGTTACTCACCCATAAAAAAAAGAATGAAATACTGCCAATTATGACAACATGGATGGACTTTGAGGGAATTACGCCAAGTGAAATAGGTTAGAAAGAAAAGACAAAAACCATATGACCTTATATGTAGAATTTAAAAAGAAGGAGTAGAAGGAGGGGGAGAAAGAGGAGGAGGCAGAGGAGGAGGAGGAGAAGAAGGAGTGTGAGGAGGAGGAGGAAGAGGGGGAGGAGGAGGACAAGCTCACAGACACAGAAAAGAGAGTGTTGATTGCTAGAGGCAGAGGGTAGAGAGTGGGGGAAATGAGTGAAGCATGTCAAAAGGTACAAACTTCCAGATTCAAAATAAAAATGTCCTAGGGATATGACATATAGTATGGCAACTATAGTCAGTAATTCTGTATTGCAGAATTGAAAGTTGCTAAGAGAGCGGATCTTCAAAGTTCTCATCACAAGAAAAAATTATGAAACTGTGTACGATGGTGGATGTCAACTGGACTTGTGGTCATTTCACTATATCTGCAAGTAGAAAATCATTGTATTGTGTGCCTCAAACTACTTTAATGTTGAATGTCAATTATAATTCAATTAAAAACATTAACTAGCAATACAGAGTTAAGACCAAATGCATTTCTCTTCTCAAGAAATGTGAATGTGCTTCACCACCTTATTTTGTTTTTAAGCAAAGGCCCACTGTCTATCCACTTGTACCTTTGGAAAGATTAAAAGTTTTTTAAATTTGGGAATGCTGAAAATAAGGTAATCTTAAACCCCCACCCAAAACACCCAAAACATGCAAATATAGTTTCCACATAGCTGGTTTATTATAATCAATTTATGTCTGTTTCTTCATGTTGTTAGAAATAGTTTTCAAAAACTAATTTAAATGTCCCTCTGTTGCTTTCCAGGAAGGCTACATTTCTAAACAGGAAATGACTTGGGAGCCTATATTATATACTTTTTCAAGTATTGTTTCTATTAGTAATATTGCTACTTTAACAGCCAAACCATTTCAACATGATTGTCTTTAATTACTGCTGACACCAAACTTTATTTTGCTTATGTATATTGGCCATTTCTCTTTCTTTTCCTATTTGTGAATATTCTCTTTGTGACTTTTCCTTTTTGTTTTGTGGGATGTTTAAGTTTTATGGAAGTAGATTTGGTGAGAGGTACATTTTGGCTTATCAATATTTTTTTGTTTCTCTCTCTCCTTTTTCCTTCCTCCTTTCTCTCCTCCTCCTCTTCTTTTCTCTCCTACACTTCTTGCTTTTCTCTCTTCCCATCCTCTTTCTCTTTCTTCCTCTCTCTGCCTCTGGCTCTCTTCAACAGACACAGTTGATTGAAATTGCTGAGGGTTTAAAAATCACCTCCACTTTTCCAAGTGGAATCAGAACTTTGAGAATAAATGATCATCAAACATAGGCCATAAATGCTTTATTCTATGATGAATAACAGAATCTTACATACCTGAAATTTGCCTTCTGAAACCGAGTTAAAACAAAAATGAAAATGCAGTTTAATAGTTTTAAATTTATTCAAGAGGAAAACAGATTCAAAGTATTTGCAGGATTTTCAGTTGTATTTTTGGTTATTACTCTTCCTTAATTATTATCTTACATTACATAAGGGAATAAAATTATATATATATAAATATATATAATGTATGTATATAAAATATATGTATATATACACATACACACAGAGAGAGAGAGAGAGAGAATGAATATATATATTTCCTGCCCTTAGTTTACCTAGCTCATTTTGACAATAGGAAGTAGTTATTGTTCTGCATGTAAGTAGGTTAATTAGATCACCAGGTATTTTATACAAACTATATTAACATCGCAGGAGACAAAGCATTTGTATGTTTCTACAAAGCACACAATTTTCTGATTCATGAGAAGATGAAGCCCAAAGTATTCACAACTTAATTAAAATGCATTTGATCCCAGAAAGAAAATAGGTTTAATACATAAGTTATCATTTTGGGGTTCTTTATGCATATGTTCCGAAATGCATTTTGATGTCTTCATCTCATTGTATGTTGCCTTAAAGAATTATCAAAATGCTGTAATCCTATAAATACATTTCATAGTGAAGTATTACAGTGCCATGGGCTTTTGGTGAGACTTGTGTCATGCTCAAGTACATATACCATATCTTCCTCTGGTAGTAGGCTTTTGTTTTTGGCCTCACTGAACCCATACAAAAGCATCAATTGGTAAAAATATCTTTTTTATTGAACATCATTTTAGAAACTTGTTTTTAAAAATTACTAATAGAGCATTTATGTTCTCTTAACTCAGAATAAGATCTAATTGTTAAAAAGAAATCCTAGTGAATATTAAAGAGTTTGCTTATTATTTTATAAAACACTTAATGTGGAATATTTCCTTTCTCTTCCACACATTCAGATATATTACAATTTGGTTTATTATTAGCTGTGAAATAAAGCTTATTTTTTAAAGGTAAATGTATTTAACTAGAAAGAAATTGAGTTATTTATTTCCTTGCTTCTGCCTTATTAGAAGTTGCACTTCCTTTTACAGCAGACATTTTTCTAAGGTGTAGTTGCTCTAAATCATGAATTATATGTAGTTACCTAATCTTGTGCCTTTATTTTCAAATACCTCAAATCACGTATTAGCTGTACTGCATAGAATGGATGCTTTGAAAGTTTTGGCAAGATACTGGACTTCATGAAATCATTTAGTAGGGTGTGAACTCACTGCATGCTTTGATAAAAGATAAAAGAAGGAATAGATTTCTGAACATTTGTCCATAGGCATGAGGCCTGCCTCTTAGGATTTTCTACCCTGTTGTTTGAGAGTTAAGTAAGCATACTAAATACAGTTTGGGGTATATAGCCTAGAACAAGGTAGATTACAACTAATTTGTGTTATTGCTTTCGTATTCATAAGGGACTTGATATTACTTGGCAAATTTTAGAAACACAAATTTTTAATATTATGTGTTTTTCCTGTAAGACTATTTAGAGTCTATGACTTCATTTGGCATCTCATTTTGTTATGTTGTGTTTAAGTCAATGATTCCTTGAGTTTTTTCAATAATGAAAAGTACCAGGCACACATAGATTCCATTATGTACAAATACAAATATTATAATTGCAAAAATATATCCGTATATTTTATTATAATAAATAATGAAATGTTAAGTAAGACACATCCTAAATAAAAGAAAGGCATACATTTCAGATTAAATTATCTTTCAAAGACAAAAGGACAAGTAAAAATCATACAAAAATCTTAATTTTAGTTTCTCTTAATTGACAGATACTTTTCATCTTACATGATGTTTTCCTAATGCAAATTTTTCCAAGTTAATATTTATATTTATAATAATTTACTGTTTAATCTAAAATAACCAACTACTTTGGACATACTCGATATAGTCACTAACATGTAACTATACCTTTATTTCAGTTCCATCTGATGCCAATAAGACTTATAAAATCACCAGCAGTAGAGAGTCAAGCGTACATTCATGGACTAACTCTACCATCAGAACAAATTGTTTTAAATGTGTTACTATGTTTCACTTGCATTCTTGAAGTAGTCAAAATATATAATTTTCCATTGATACAACTAGCTTATAAAGGAGAGCTTTAGAGAGATGATAAATGTCAATGTACTGAAC
>NC_043700.1:22563776-22577671 GCF_006229205.1 Suricata suricatta
GGGGGGGGGGGTGCTTGGTTTCACAAACTGCTAAGTCATGACATGAGCCAAAACCAAACTGATTGAGTTATCCAGGTACTCCAGTGACATAGGTTTGGTGTCCAGTTTGCTACTTATTAATTATATGACATGAACAGAACTCATTAAATCTCTTTCTGCATTGGTAATCCCATTTAAGAATAAAAATAACACCAATCTAAAAATAATTGGTAGTATAAAATGTGATATTGTATTTAATGCTTACATACCCATTCCTTTGCTGCACGTTCTGAATGTATAGACCAAGTCAGGCAACTGTACCGTGGCTGATGATATGGAAATAAAGACACACACCCAGATTCTTAGGATATGCCTTTATGGAATGTGTATTCCAGTGGGGGATGCAGAACTGGGTGAATAAATGAGAAAATTAATATGTGTTGTACATGGACTATTTTCAATTTATGAGCTGTTAATGTATTCACAGTAAAGATAAGCAGGGCATTGACTTTGTGATCATTTTCTTCTGTGACCCAGAAAACATTTTTTGTGATTATTGGGGAAAATTAAATGAGCATTTAGTCACTATTTCCAGAGTGCAGTGGCTGACTGATTAAGGTTCCAGGTAATAGCAAGCAGATACTAGCTCTTCTGCTTTGTAACTTATGACTTGGGACATGTTCCTCATCTTCCATTAGCTTTAATTTTGCCAATTGTAAATTAGGGGTAATAAAGTACCCATTTGCTAGAGTTTGGAGAATTAAATAAGATATACATGTAAAATGATTGACCCATGATTAAAACTCAATGCATGTGACATTTTAACCTTACACCTCCCTGGGAAACATGATAAGTAGTTACTATAATAATGTTACAGGGTAACTATTTTATATTTAATGTATATTATGTAGCTGTCACAAGTCTCTCTTGTCCTACACCTTATCTGATTTAAGATAAGATCTGACACTTTCTAGCCAACTTCACTCCGTCCACAGTATATAGTTCTGCATACAACAATAGCATTCTATTTAAAAGTGGCAAAACAAATGAAAAACTTAAAACAAAACAATGTTGTAATAATGTTACTGATAATGGAATTTTATATTTTCACAAGCCTAGAGTCTTGGACACTATTATACTATTTTCAAGATAATAAATATTGACACTTAGCACATTAATATATTTATGAAAATAAGCTTTGCTACTAATTGGTGAAGCTGTGTCTAGTATGTATATCTTCTTAATGATGTTATAGCATATCTGGTGTGATGTGTTATATGATTTAGTAATATTTGTGAGCATTTGTGATTTTTATATAGCTTTATCTCATTTTTAAGTGTTAACATATCAAGGTGTATATGGTATCACTTATACTTTATTTATTTTAAAGGTACTTTTTAATTCCTATTTAATTGACTTGTGTAAATCATTTTCCAGTTACAAGTACTTATATTTCTTCTAACTCATAAACTTCTTTTGGCATAATATTTTATGGTGGTGTTTCTGAATGTTTTTCTCAAATGCAGTATTCCATATTTTAGAGAACTGGCATATTTATATCAAAATTATGGTATATTTCATATGGCATTATATATTTTCTGTTTTATATAAATATTGTACATATCAAATATGTTTTCTGTTATTTTGATAACTATGTAGTATTAGAAATTACTACAATTTAAAAAATAACCTGATATTTTCTTTTATCACATGTTAGGACTAAGTCTATGAGAATTATCTACTTGAGGCAAATAGGAGACAAAGAGAAAAGTTAACTGAATTAGTAGGATGTGATCTCTTACAAACATAGACTTTTAATTTATTAGTAGAAATATAAATTTTATTTAGCTGATAACTACAATTTAACCCACTTTAAATTGTGCTTAATTAACTTATATTCTACCTAATATATATCTTGGTGTGGTTCTCTTTGTGTTTATCCTGCTTGAGGTTCGTTGAGGATCTAGGACTTCCAGATTCATATAATACAAATTTTAAAAAGTTTTATTATTTTGTCTTCAAATATTTGTTTCTTTCCAAACTCTCTTCTTTTCCTAGTACTCTGTTCACATACCGGATCACACAACTGCACGTGAACTGGACACTGTTTTCTTCAGTTTGTATCACTTTCCGTTTACCATCTAGTAATTTTCCTAAAGGCTTTTTGTTTGTTTTGTTTTGTTTACTTCTAGAATTTACACTTTGTTCTTTTTGCATATTATCTATTTCTGTATTAACTTTCCTCACATCTTTCCTTACATCCTTCTGATGTAACTTTTCCCTTTAAATTTCTTAAAGCATTTACAAGTGCTGTTTTAAAGCCTGTGTTTCTTAACCCATCATCGATGTGATTTCTAGATATTGGTTTATTTCTTCACACTGATATTATTATGTATTATGAATACTATACTGTAGATTGTCTGGGTTTTACTGTGTTTCTTATTAAAATGACAAGTCTTCTTTAGATGACAGTTAATTTAATGTAGATCATCTTGATTCTTTCAAGGCTTATTCTTAGGCCTCTTAAATATTTTTGTTTATTTTGAATATGTCTAGAAAATTATTTGCTCTAGGCCTAAGCCATGGCTTTCCGGGAGTCTATATTGATTGTCATAGTATCAAAAATGTGTCTCCATTCTGATTGATTAAAAGTCACATGAGTCTCATCTCTGTGTGGTCTCCAGTCGATGTTCAGTGTAGGGTTCCCTGGTCGTTGTCCTCCTCAAGAGACTTCTCCTGCAGACGTGCAGATTCCTATTTAGTTAAAAACTCAAGAGGATATCCATCTTGATACAAGAATTTTCCCTGATGCCTACCGTTTGGTAGTTTCCACTTTTTATGCAACTTTATAGTTGTTCATGGCCATCCCCTTATCATGGGCAGAAGAAACCCTTTGTCAGTCTTTTCAATAGATTTTTTTAAAGATTTTTCTCTTTAAAGTTTTCATATTTGTTATCATTTATTCTTATCTTTATTTCTTGTTGTTGTTTTTGTTGTTTTATTACTTTGGGCTTATTCTTTCAACAGACTGTGTCAACTCTTAGTTTGTGAATTTTATGTTTTTATAGAACTTGAATGAGTTAAGTGACTATTTCATCAATTTCTATTTTTCCCATTTAATAAGCAGTAGAGGAAAGGATTTAAAGCAGGGTGTTGAACTCTGAGGTCTCTTGGCTCTCTCACGTTGCTAGGTGCAATCTTGAAAGGATGCCCAGTCAAGCCTCATAGGTAATAAAAGCATTTCTCAGAATTTATCTTTGCTCTAGTAGCTTGACTAATTTGTCATGATCTCAGGCATTGGGGGAAAGGGGGATTCTGTTGCTTCCTACTTCAGTGCTCTGCCCCTGTAGTTATTTGGCTAGTCTGTCTCTGTCATTACTTTTTGACTGTTGCTCACTATCTTCATTCCCTCTCATTTCTCTCTTCGTCATTTCTTGTGGCTCACTGCTTCCATTGCTTCTGCTTCCTGTCATTGGTCTCCATATTATTCTGCTTTTCACTATTTTACTTTCTGTTAACTCTCTTTATATATATTGCATTTAAACTCTCTATTAGAGAGCATTTTATTGCATTAAAATATGATTCATAACCAATGACCCCTAGAGAGTACAACCCTCATGCCAGCGAAACCTACGTTTCTGTCATTGAACAACAAAAGATTTCATGTTCATGCTGACCAAGCTGGTATAGCAAGATAGTACGGTTCTATTATCATAATAATTTTTTTAAGTTTATTCATTTATTTTTGAGAGACACAGAGACAGAGAGAAAGCAAGGGAGGGTAGAGAGAGAGAGATACAGAATCCAAACAGGCCCCAGGCTCCAAACTGTCAGGCACAAGGTCCCATGAAGGGCTTGAACTCAGGAACCATGAGATCATGACAGAGCCAAAGTCAGATGCTTAACCCACAGATCCACCCAGGCATTCCTATCACAGTCATTTAAAAAAATTCTTTTTAATGTTTATTTATTTTTGAGGGAGAGAGAGACAGCATGAGTCAGTGGGGGAGGGGCAGAGAGAGAGGGAGACACAAAATCTGAAGCAGGCCCTGGGCTCTGAACTGTCAGCACAGAGTCCAACGTGGGGCTCAAACTCCGGAACCTCAAGATCATGACCTGAGACAAAGTCAGACACTCAACAGACTGAGCCACTCAGGCGCCCCTGTGATAGTCATTTTAAGGAACTACTTTGGCAACTTAGAAAGAGACCTATGATAGAGCATGAAGTTTTCTCAAAGTATTATGTCTAACACAGACATAAAGCTACCATCTGCCTTCTGATTGTTTCTGATTCATGTTAACTTTCACCTTAAATAAATGACCATCTTGATTTATGAATACACATGTGAATAGATAAATGGGGGAAATGGGTGTGTGGATGTGTGGATGTAAAATCCTCCTTTGTTTTCCCAAATGTGTAATATGGACAATCTAAGCCAATTATTATTTTTGCGATTGTTATTTTGCTATTATTTGCTATTTTTAATGTTTTTCTATTATTTCCCATTATTATTGCTATTATTGTTATTTGTTATCATTATTATTACTGCTATTATGACTATGGTCAATAGCATAGACTTCAGATTCAGACCAGATTTGGATTCAAACAGCTCTACCAATTTTTACCTTTCTTATTTAGGTGATGTCATTTACATAATCTGAGTCTTAATTCAACATTATGGATTCTTTCAAGTATTAAATGCATATAGTGCATATGAATACGGCTTATAATAGGGTTCAGGTTTGTATGAATCAAATTATTATTATCCCTTTTTGTAGAATCACTCTAAATAAGACTAAAGAGAAAAAAAAAGGTGTAATCAAGCTAGTGTCCACTTGTATTAAAATTACGTTAATTTTAATTGGGAATGTCTCTATTTTTTTAAATATTGAGGTTGATTAAACATATTGAGAGATATCACTACTGTAGCTACTCAATTTAGCCATCAGATAAAGTTACCAAGATTAATTTCAGAGTAATCAGTATAGCATGGGAAGTGATATGTTTATACACTCTAACCCTATAAAACTGACAACAAAAGACACCAAACTTATTAGATTTTAAATATAACTACTTGAAAACAATGTAGGCTTGTAGGAGAAATGCAGTCTTCAGTGATCTGAGAAAACTAAGTTACGTTATCTCCATGAACACACGAAGACATAGCCAATGACTTCGTAAAACCTAAACTACTTTCATCATCTTTTAAACTGATAACACACTGAGGAAGCGATTTTTGTTTGGATTTAAGTATCATGCATTTGTTATTGATATGACAAACCTATGTCATTTTAAGAAAGGTAAATGTTAAACAAGCATAATTGGCATATTCCTTTTGAATGAAATAATCACATCAAATACATGAACAGAAGAATTAAAAAATGTGTATCTGTCCAAGCACAAAAGCAGTGACCTATCCTTGCTAAAGCAAGACAGGGTTTAGGTTAGAATCTGGAATCATCACTCTAAGGATCTATTGAGACTTTCTGCCTGGAAATAATTAATATAAATGTAGAGTATGGCCTCATTTGGAAATTTGTCCTATATCCATTACAATATTGCTCACAGAAACAATTTTGAAAGCACTACAGGTTCAATTAAAAAAAAGTCACATTCCTAATATATTCAAACTGTAATTATGTGATTTTGAAAGGGAGATATACTAGCATGAATGTTATATTCCTGACCTTAGGAAACTATCAATCAGTTGAGTTATTTACATAAAATATCTTCAGGGCTGTATTTTCAAACGATGTCAAAAATAAAGTGGAGGTATGATAAACTCTTTTATTTTGTCATTACCCTGTTGCTTTATTGTATCCGTGGTAACAAGCATAATTATTTCAGTTTGAAAACAGTGATTACTTACACAGGATGTGTACTTGGGATTTAAAATGAATTTTACTGTAGATGGCATACTGAAATTATTTCTAGTTGTGGTAAATATTAGGATTATAATCGTTTCTTTCAAAGTGTGTAGTGTACCTTAATAAAGTTCAAGAACCAAACCATAATTTTGTGGAAATGTTGAAAATATTTCTGTCATTTGTAATCTAGATGGCAGAAGTTGTTAAGACACCTTAAAGCTTAATTTATGAAAAAAAAATTGAAGCCAACACCATAACCCATACTATTAATGTGATGTAGCTCCAGAATTAAATTTTAAGGTATCAATGACATAAAAATTGCCCATTTTCACTCCCAATACCCCAATTCTAATCACCAAAGGTAAGAGCTATTAAATGCTTTATTTATTATTAGTTTTTAAAATAGTTGTCACCATGATATTTTTAAATATGTATTTTGTCTGTCAAACATATTTGAATATATAGACTTTTCACTCTAAAAGATGAGGAATTTAACTGATATGCACTACTTCTGTCTTTCACTTTCTTACATTTCTACTATAATTATTTTTAATATTTTCCAGGATTTGCCCTCAGAACCTTAAATTGTATACTTATTTTTTGTTTCATCAGCTCTAGATAATATGTTTTAAGTTTTACCTAAATTCTATTTAGTTAACATACAGTGTAATATTAGTTTCAGGTGTACAATACAGTGATTCAGCACTTCCATACATCACCCCTTGCTCATCACAACAAGTGCACTCCTTAATCCCTATCACCTATTTCACCCATCCATCCATCATCCTCCCCTCTGGTAACCTTCAGTTTGTTCTCTGTAGTAAAGAGTCTGTTTCTTCATTTCTCTCTCTCTCTCTTTCCTTTTGTTTATTTGTTTGGTTTCTTAAACCCCACATATGAATGAAATCCTATGGTATTTGTCTTTCTCTAACTGACTCATTTTGCTTAGCATAATACATTCTAGCTCCATCCATGTCTTTACAAATGGCAAGATTTCATTCTTTTTTATGGCTGAGTAATATTCCATTGTATATATAGACCACATCTTCTTTATCCATTCATCAGTCAATAGACACTTGAGCTGCTTCCATAATTTGCCTGTTGTTGATAATGCTGCTATAAATATCAGTGTTCATGTATTCCTTTGAATTCATATTATTGTATTCTTTGGGTTAATACTTAGTAGTGTGATTGCTGGATCATAGTGTACTTCTCTTTTTAATTTTTAAGGTAGTTCTTTTTTTTAACTTTTTCACAGTGGCTGCACCAGTTTGCATTCCCACCAATCAAGAGGGGTCCCTTTTCTCTACATCCTTACCAACATTTGCTGTCTTTTGTGTTGTTGATTTTAGCCATTCTGACTGATGTGAGGTGATGTCTCATTGTAGTTTTGATTTATATTTCCTCAATGATGAAGGGTATTGAGCATCTTTTCATGTGTCTATTGGCCATCTAGATGTCTTCTTTGGAAAAATATTTATTCATATCTTCTACTAATTTTTAAATTGGATTATTTATTTTTCAGGTGTTGAGTTTATATAGGTTCTTTATGTATTTTGGGTATTAACCCCATAACAAATATATCATGTATAAATATCTTCTCCTCTTCTGAAGATTGTCTTTTAGTACTTTTTTATTTGTTTATTTTGAGAGAGACAGAGATAGCACAAGTAGGAGGGGTAGAGAGAGAGAGACAGAGAGAATCCCAAGCAGGTTCCACACTGCCAGCACAGAGCCTGATGTGAGCTTCAAACCCACAAAGCCATGAGATCATGACCTGAGACAAAACCAAGACTCAGAGGCTTACGCAACCGACCCATGCAGAAACCCCTTGAAGGCTGTCTTTTAGTTTTGTTGATTGTTTCTTTTGCTGTGCAGAAGCTTTTTATTTTGACATAGTCAATAGTTTATTTTTACTTTTGTTTCCCTTGCCTCAGGAGACATATCTAGAAAGAAGTTGCTATGGTTGATGTCAAAGAAGTTACTGCTTGTATTGTCTTGTAGGATTTTTATGGTTTCAGGCTTCATACTTAGGTCTTTCATCCATTTTGAATTCATTTTTGTGTATGGTGTAAGAAAGTGGTCCAGTTTCATTCTTTTGCCTGTTACTGTCCAGTTTTCTCAGCACCATTTGTTAAAAGACTGTCTTTCTTGCCTTGTCAAAAATTAATTGACCATATAATTATGGGTTCCTTTCTGGATTTTGTATTCTCTTCTATTGATCTATGTGTCTATTTCTGTGCCAGTACCATACTGTCTTGATTGCTCCAGCTTTGTAATATAACTTGAAGGCTGGAACTGTGATGTCTCCAGCTTTGCTTTGCTTTTTTCAAGACTGATTTGGCTATTCAGAGTCTTTTGTGGTTCCATATAAATTTTAGGATTGTTTGTTCTAACTCTATGAAACATGTTATTGTTATTTTGTTTTCTCTTTTAAATTTTGTTTAATGTTTATTTATTTTGAGAGAGAGAGAGAGAGAGAGAGAGAGAGAGAGAGAGAGAGAGAGGAAGAGAAAGTGTGAGCTGGAGAAGGACAGAGAGATAGTGGGAGACACAGAATCCAAAGCAGGCTCCAGGCTCTGAGCTGTCAAAGCCCCTATGTGGGGCTCGAAATCACAAACTGTGAGAGCATGACCTAAGCAGAAGTTGTATGTTCAACCAACTGAACCACCGGTGTCCCCCCTTTTTTAATTTTTTAATGTTTATTTATTTTGAGAGAGAGAGAGAGAGTGAGCATGAGCTGGGAAAGGGCAGATAGAGAGAGGGAGATGCTGAATCTGAAGCAGACTATTGGTATTTTGATAGAGATTGCAGTAAAAGTATGGATTGCTTTGGATAGTAGAGACATTTTAACCATATTTGTCTTTCTAATCCATGAGAATGGAGTATCATTCCAAATCTTTGTATCATCTTATATTTCTTTGGTCCATGTATTTTATAGTTTCTATAGTTTACAGGGTACAGGTCTTTCACCTCTTTGGTTAGGTTTATTTCTAGGTATCTTATTCTGGTGCAGTTACAGATTGGATTGATTTGTCAAAATCTCTTTCTGCTTCTTCAACATTGATGTATACAAATGCAATAGATTTCTGTGCGTTGATTTTGTGTCCTGGGACTTCACTGAATTCAGTGACCAGTTCTTACAGTTTTTTTGGTGGAGTTTTTTTGTTTGTTTGTTTTGTTTTGTATTCAGTATAGAGTAGCATACATCTTCACATAGTGAAATTTTTACTTCTTGCTTGCTGATTTGTATGCCTTTTATTTCTTTTTGTTGTCTGATTGCATTGCTAGAATTTCCAGTACTATATTACATAAAAGTGGTGAGAGTGGACATCCCTGTCTTGTTCATGACCATAAAGGAGAACATCTCAGTTTTTTCCCTTTAAGGATGATATTAACTGTGGATTTTTCATATATGGCCTTTATTATGTTGAGGTATGTTCCCTCTAAATATTTTTGAGGGTTTTTTTTTAATCGTGAATGAATGTTATACTTTGTCAAATGCTTTTTCTGCATCCATTGAAATAATCATATGATTCTTATCCTTTATTTTAATGTGATATAACACATTGATTGATTTGCAAATATTGAACCACATTAGCATCCCAGGAATAAATCCTACTTGATCATGATGAATGATTTTTTAATGTATTGTTGAACTTGGTTTGCTAGTATTTTCTTGAGAATTTTTACACCTGTGTTCATCAAGGATATTGGCCTGTAGTTCTCTTTTTTAGGAGTCTTTATCTGGTTTTGATATCAGGGTAATGCTGTCTTCATAGAATGAATTTGTAAGTATTCTATCCTTTTCTATTTTTTGGAGTGGTTTGAAAATAGGTATTCACTCTTCTCTTTTTTTAAATTAAAGTTTATTTTTGAGAGAGGGAGATAGAATGTAAGTGGGGTAAGAGCAGTGTAGACAGAGAGAGGGAGACACAGAATCTGAAGCCAGCTTCAGGCTTTGAGCTGTCAGCACAGAGCCCAACACAGAACTCAAACTCACAGACCACAGGAATTTGGACACTTAACCAACTGAGCCACCCATGTACCCCTAACTCTTCCTAAATGTTTGGTAAAATTTGCCTATAAAGCCCTCTGACCCCAGACTTTCCTTTGTTGGGAGTCTTTGCTTTGCTTTGTTTTTTAAAATTACTGATTCAGTTTCTTTCCTGATTATCAATGTGTTCAAGTTTCCTATTTCTTCCTGTTTGTTTTGGTAGTTTAAACATTTTTTTGAATGTTTATTTATTTTTGAAGGAGAGAAAGACAAAGCATGATGGGAGAGGCAGAGAGAGAAGGAGACACAGAATCGGAAGCAGGCTCCAGGCTCTGAGCTGTCAGCACAGAGTCAAACACGGGGCTGGAGCTCCCACTGTGAGATCATAACCTGAATCCAAGTCAGAGGCTTAGCCAGCTGAGCCACCCAGGTGCCTCAATAGTTTATACATTTCTAAGACCTTATCCATTTCTTCCAGGTTGTTTACTTTGTGGGAATATATTTTTATTATATTCTCTTATAATTGTATTTCCATGGTATTGGTTGTTAAATCACCTCTCTCATTTGTGATTTTATTTATTTTGTTATGCCCAAGTTTCCAATATCGCCCCAAAAGAAACCAGAGACTATCAGGGAGACCAAGTCACACATGCAAAAGCAAAGGGCTTTATTATGAGCTTAAGCCGGGCTCAGAGACTCCACCAACCTGCTGGCCATGTGGAGAGAGCCCTGATCATGGTGGCTTAGGGGCTTTTTTAGAAAGGGGGCATTACAAGAAATGACACAGGTTCAAAGATCTATTCCCTACCCCCGTATCAATACTGGCAGTAGTGGGAGCCAATCACCACATTTAGAGTATCGACCAATCACAGAGTGGGCCCAGAACCCTCACGTAGGGTGTGACTGAGACCCTCATGTAGGGAGGGGCATGACTAGCCTCCATCTTTAGTCCCACCCCTAGAAAGGTCAAAGGTGTTAACTGGCCTCTCCTAATTGGGTACCACAAGAGTTGTCCCTTTTCCCCTGGGCAATGCGCGCCCTTCCATTGGCCAATGATACAGAGAAGTCGGCACCTTGGCCTTTAAGTACAGGGGAAGCCTGAATCAGACCTGAGTCCTTACAATGTGAGTTCCTTCTTTTTTTCTTTTTGATACGTCAGGCTAGAGGTTTATCAATTTTATTGATTTTTTTCAACAAACCAGCTCCTAGTTTTCATTAATCTGTTCTATTGGGGTTTTTTTATTTGCTTTTGTTTTATTTTTGTTTGTTGTTTTTCTTTATCATTTATTGCTGCTAAAATCTTTGTTATTTTCTTCTTTCAACTGGCTTTAGTCTTTGTTGGTCTTTTTCTAGCTCCTTTAGGTGTAAGGTTAGGTTATTACTAGAGATTCTTCTTCAGTCTTAAGTTAGACCTGTGTTGCTGTATACTGCCCTTTAGGACTGCTTTTGATGCATCCCAAAGGTTTTGGAACTTTGTGTTTTAATTTTCTCATGTTTCCATGTATTTTTCTAATGTCTTCTTTGATTTCTTGGTTCTTACCAAAACCATCCACTGTTTAGTAACATGTTTAACCTCCATGTATTTGGGGTCTTTCCAGAATTTACTTTGTGGTTAGGGGAGGGCCCTGCCAAGGTGAGGCTGAGGCAGGGGTGACTGGGGAGGTATTTCCACCAGAGCGCAGGGGTTGGAGCATGGTGTAGGCAAGTTAGGCAGCCAGTGTCACCCCCAGGGCGGCTTCCAGTAGATGCTCTGTGTTAATGCTGAGGGGGATGGGAGGGAAATGACCTAGGATATCTCCTTTGTTCCTGGAGAGGTGTCTCCCTGAAAGTTACCTCTTAGGGGTGTACTAGGAAAACAAATAATCTCCCCATTGTGTACCCCAGGACTCTTAAGATTGCTGTTCTGTCCCCAGGTTGTTTGCCTGCCTTCTCACTAGGAGCAGTGAGTGCTCTCAAGGCTTCATCCCAGCACTCCTGCAAGCGCACACACACACACACACACACACACACACACACACACACACACACCCCTGGAACTTTTAAAACTCCTGTCTTTAAGTCTTTAAGCCCCACTGGTTGCAAGGACTCATTAAATTCAGCCCATTTGGTTTTCCAGGGCAATGTGTTTGGGGAAATGTTCTCCTTCCAGGTTCCCCTGGGCACTCTTCTCTCTCTTGCTTTTTTCTGTTGACCGGGGCCCCCTCCCCTCCAAAGCACCCTTGATCCATTTCTCCCCTAAACCACATCACCAAATGGTCTACCTTCTTAAATGGGACTTTTTCTCTCTCTTTAGTTGTGGAATTTGTTATGCCAGTCTTCAGGTCAATTTCTGGGATATTTGAGATTATTTGATAGTTATCTAATTGTATTCCTCGGACAAGGTGAATCTAGGGTCCTCCTACTCCACTGCCATCTTCTCAACTCCTATGGATACCACTTTATTCCCTCTCATGCAGTATGAATAAATCACTAAAATTTTACCTTCGTTTATTCTTTACAACCTCTGTCTCCCTATTTCTGTTGAGTACTATGTCATATATATACATACATACATACATACCTATATATATGTCAGGGTTATAGTCAGAGTTGATAATATTTACACATTGTTAAGATTGTATATAGATCACGTCTAAAAATTAAATATTAATATAGATGAAAATATATTTTATTTATATGTTAATTCTTATTCAAAACCAAGTAGCCATTGGGCTTACAGAGCAGTTTTACATAATTTCATTAGTATTGTGCCATTGAAAAGATGATATTCAAAACATTACAGTCAAAGACGTATTATTTTCATGAGCTCTATCAAATGCTCAACATCATGCCTTGAATTACTATGCAGAAAGCCATATATATGTTTTTTCTTTTTTCCCAGGTTATCTTTATACCTGTGAGCAAAAAATTTAAAAAACTAAAAAAAATACCCACAAACGTTTCATTTTATCTAATCATCAGGAACATCCACATTTTTTTATATCAGAACTTTGTTAAATAAAATCTATTTTCTTCTAGAAAACATGGAAGTTAGCCCACTAATTTTATTATCTCTTCATCATACTATTTCCTATTTCTAAATATGCAGTATTTCCATATGTTCATCTTCATCTTTCTCTTTAGTCTGTTAGTTTTCCTCCAGGATCTAGGAATTTGGGGGGCTTATTAATATTTTACTCTATTGATAAATGCCAGTAGCTTTTAAAAAATTTGGGATAACTGATATATATATAGACATAGTTAATTATACCATTCAAACCTTCTCATGTTTCAAAATGGATAAGATCTGACCCTGAATTTGGGCAATGTACTGTTTTTCACTCTTAGATATAATATACATATCTTTCTATGTTCACTCCCTCAACTGATTCCACTGAATGTTCAAGACATTGGCTTATTGGCCCAGAACTTCCAAAGAGACCTTTTTTAAATGTCTTTTATTTATTTTTGAGAGACAGAGAGAGACAACACGAGCAGGGGAGGGTAGAGAGAGAGGGAGATACAGAATCTGAAGCAGGTTTCAGGCCCTGAGCTAGCTGTCAACACAGAGCCTGATGCGCGGGGTTTGAACCCAGATCATGACCTGAGCCAAAGTCAGATGTTTAACCAACTGAGCCACCTAGGCACCCCTCAAAGAGACTATTTTAATTAATAGTTTCTGTTAATGATTTTATTTTTGCAGCCTTTACAATTTTCAGTAGTTTCCAAAGATCTTTATCCCAAAGATCCAATTTTACATTTTTATAAAACCTACCGAGTGAATGGGTAATTTATTAAAGGATATAAATTAACAAATTAACTTCAGTAAGAAATTGCTGTGGTGGAGGTCTAGGAGGTTTTTTCCTACTTTCTCCTCGAGGGTTTTGATGGTTTCCTATCTCACATTCAAGTCCTTCAGCCATTTTGAGTTAATTTTTGTGTATGGTATAAGAAAGTGGTCTAGTTTCATTCTTCTGCATGTTGCTGTCCAGTTCTCCTGGCACCACCTGCTAAAGAGGCAGTCTTTTTTCCATCTGATACTCTTTCCTGCTTTGTCAAAAATTAATTGGCC
>NC_043700.1:22577771-22618633 GCF_006229205.1 Suricata suricatta
CACTTATGGGGAAGAGCATTGGGTGTTGTATGGAAACCAATTTGACAATAAACTATTTTAAAAAATAAAATAAAATAAAAAGTAAAAAAAAAAAAACAAATTAATTTCAGCTAAAATGTCTTTGCTGGCATCTTAAAATGTTGCAGCCAGAGATTCAGAAAGTCTGCATGTAAGTCAAATAAGTATGCCAATTTTTGTTGAAGAATAAATGAAAATTTCAATTTTGTTAGGTTTGTGATCTTAATCTTCATAAATAAGAAAAATCAGTCTTGCTACTACTCTTGGCATGATTGGCAATTAAATTAGGAATGTATTTGGAATCAAGTAAATAGAGAGTATAGACTTTGAACTTTTCAGTACAAATAAAAAATATGTGCCTGTTTTACTGCTGATTGAATATATAAATTATCTTGCATTCTTGACATGGTTATAACAAAACATCTGCTTGTAGTTTTTAAACCAACCAAGTACACAAACACTTGGGGAATAAGTAAAATGTGCAGTAAAGATTGAATAGATTGACATCATAAGTTAGATATAATAACATATTTGGATTCAAGAACAATGTTAGGACAAATGCCTTATTTGTAGCAATGGAATGCTAGCCTGCCAAATTGAAATTGAAATATACCTATAATTTTTGAAAACATTAAGCAAACATTTTTGTTATCAATGTTGTTCCACAGAAACATGCTTGGGAATAAATCCAGGTACAGCTTAATGATGTCAACTTTTGAGAAAAATGCAGTTTTATTATTTAGATAATGATAATTAAAATATTATCATTATATTATATTTAATTACAATTAAAATATTTAAATTTTAAGTGCAGAGATTATGGTCAATAAGTACAACTTCTTTGAGAATTTAACGTGATGTTCTTTAGTTTCAGAAGTTAGTGGTAAATTTAACAGATATTTATTGAATAACTAAATAAGCTTACCAGAAATAAATTTTACAAACAAGTTTTGAAATAGCCCCGCTCCTCTCCCCCATATAGTTTAAATTCTTCAGGTTTAATTAAATATATGCTGCATATAGGGCCTTTTAAAATCAAGTTATAAATGTCACCACTCAAAGTGACTAGGTTTAAGTCACAATGAAATTAAGATAAAATTAACAAATTCAATTTTAAGTCATTTCTAAGTCTATTTTCATAAATTAGTATGTTTTTTAATTAATATTCTATTATTTCTATCATGCTGCATGACAGGTAATTAAGAATAGGAACAGATTTGTAAGTAAATTTCAGTATCAATAAAGTGATTGAAAATATTTTATACCAGGGAACAAAAGAATGAGAAGCTGAATATAGTTAACTTGACACTTACGTCTAATTAAGCAGATGACTAATTAGGTTTCCATGTCAAAACCTTCTATACTGGAGATTCATTATTTACCCACTTTCTCTTCAGAACTCCAAACAAATTCAGATGCCTATTGGCCTTGAGAAACCAGCCAAATTTACAGTTTGTGGATAGAGATATTGATGGACAGGTGGATGGATTTCTAAGGTTAACTGAAGCTCTTTATACAATAGTATGTATTAGATGTTTCCTCCCAGAAACTTTTTTTCAGGTTTTAGGTGCTTTTTTATGAATATGTAGATGAAGAAACTCTCATCTTACATTATAACTGATTTTTCAGAATGTATAGCCGTATAAATATTTCACTGGAAAGAAGAAACAATTTAATGCTGGTATTGTTAAAATTCTAGTGAAAACTAGTAGTGTCCTAAAAATTAACATGTTCTTACATGGCATGAGAACGGCATGGGCGCCATTGGCTTCTCCCAGAAAGGTCTTTTGCTTATTCATAGAAAAGGAGTAACAAGGTTCTATTTACTTTGTAGTAGAATATATTCTAGGCACTTACAGAAATCATCAGTGCTAAAAGCAAACAAACAAACAAAGAAATGGTAAGAAAATAGCCCTGACAGTTGGAATTCATTGTTAATATAAGTTAAATCAATTTTTATTAAAAGAGACTAGGAAGGGCTCAGTGGAGTCTCCAGCCACCAACACTGTCAGCAGCAGGGAAATGAAGCCTTCTATCCTAAAGGAATGATCTGGGCGCTGTTCCATAGTACTTACTACAACTCAAAACTAAAGTACGTGAAAAGCATGTCTGGGCAGAAAAAAAAAAAAAAAAATATATATATATATATATATACACATATATAATATTTGCTGTTTAAGATTATTACATAGAAGCTGGTTAGACATTTAGAATAGTTCACAGAAATGATTCTGTTTCAAACTAATCCTCTGCATTTCCTTGTTTTGGTTGTAATTCTTAATCTGAGATGGAGATCTTATAAAGCTATCCGTGGTTTATGGTCATTACATTGTTCTCATAGGACACAATGTTAATTTTGTATCTAATCCCCATATGTGGACAGGGAAAAGGGATATGCATTCCTGTCAAGTAAAAATAGTTTCATCAATAAAAAGATCCGAAAAAAATTCTTGGTCTGCTATCAGTTCTGGCAGGATAGTAAGATAAAAATAAGGTGAAAAATTATTCTCGCTCTCACATCTGCAAATGTTGGATAACAGGTGAAAAAAAAAGGCATTAAACCCATCATTAAATCATAAGTGAGGAAAGGAATTTGTCATAAAGAGAAAGAAAGAGGATGCTGTAAGCCAAAGCAGAAAGTCCTGCAGCTAGCTGCCTTATAACACTTTTACTCACCAGGTAACTGAAGAAGAGCCTGTGGATTTCCATGGAAGGGTTGCAGCTGATGTCACCGCAACAAAGTTTAAGTCCTTGGAAGAACACGTTTCTATGTGTGTGTGTTGGGGGGATGGGAGGGCAGGAACTGGACTAGGAAAAAGGATCTGACAACCAGTTCAAGGAGATGGCAAGAAAGCTTGCTGCATATCTGCCGGTATCAATAAAAGGAAAGGATAAGCTTCTAATATCAAAGCCTGGGACCTACTTGGGGTTTTCAGCCTCCATCTGAAGGCACTCTCCACACACAGGCACGCAGACACGCATGCAGGCACCCACGAATCCACCCATGAGACTCAGGCAGAGACAAATTCCCACCTAGCTTCCCTGGGCCAAGTGTAATTTCATCGTTTGGTCCTGGTTTCACGAAGACTGTGATTTCCAGGGTCCTTGGTTCCTTCTCCCTACTTCACACCAAACTAAAGCCATATCTCCTGTCCCACGCTGGCATTTCACCGGAGTCCTTAGCTTCAGGGACCACAACTGGGTTTGCTATTCATCTCCTCATCGCCCCAAGATCAGTTCACCCTAATTACTCTGTGTTAGCTTCTATTTTTAACACACATAGCTGCCTCTCTTTAGGGATAAGCAATGCATTAATTTTATCCTTATGTATTTATCTGGCAACTCTATGTGCTTACTGTCTGCAGCAGTGGGAGATGGATGCCAGCACTGCCCACTACAGAGCCAGCATCAGAAGATTAGTCTACTGATTAAAGTCTATCCCACTTCAGATATTACCAGTGAAACTCCTAAACGATTTTTTGTTGATTTTTCCTTTGGCTTATTAGCATCACTGCTATCTTCCTTATTTACAAACAACAGAGAGTTAACCTAAGTAAGAGGCCATAGAATATATGAATCTGTAAGGGATATTTCTTCTCACACTGGTATAGGCTTTCAGCTTTCTTTTCTACCCTCCAGGAGTTCTGCTATTGTTTGGGTTTGAGTTTACCAATTAACTTTGCCTATTCGTGCTCAGTGGAAATGGCATTATCCCTAGTGGGTTTTTTTTTTCCCATACACCTGCAAGAGGATTCTTTTATTTTTAATGCTGTCTTTGTCGTGGTTGTGGCTTCTGTATTTTCTTTAATCACGCATCTAGCTCAAAGTTATGAAAAGTTAGAAATGGTCTCCCTTAAATGTGATGGATCTGCTCATCAATTCTAGTCTTTGTGAGGACATTGTATTTTTGAAATAAATGGTCATTGTGCTCTCTAGCTAGATTTTAAGTTCTTGTTAGTCCTTTTTTTTTTTTGAAGCTAACTGAATTTTAAACAATGGTACACCAAAAATTTTGAGACATTTGGAAAGTTGGTTTGGTTTCATTGTGAAATTCAACTTTTTGTGTCCTAACAATATTTTTTTTCCTTTTTGCTCCAGTTTCCCAAAGGAATGTAAAACTTTAAACAAAAGCAATACACATATCTACCTTTATCTGCTGCTTGTAATGTTGGTCATAATGGGACAATTATCTTTTGTTATTCTTATCAGGTTTAATGGTCAAATGTAAAGTTTATTTTAAAAATTCTAGGAAATCTTAGGATGCTGCAATTTGTAAAAATTTTTCCCAGATAAAAAATTTTCCCAGATACAAAGCATCCTTAAAAAGAAAGAGAAAGGGGGTGCCTGGGTGGCTCAGTCATTTAAGCGGCTGACTTCAGCTCAGGTCGTGATCTCATGATTTGTGGGTTCGAGCCCTGCGTTAGGCTCTGTGCTGACAGATCAGAGATTGGAGCCTGCTTCTGACTCTGTATCTCCCTCTCTCTCTGATCCTCCCCCACTCACTCTCTCTCTCTCTCAAAAATAAATAAACATTAAAAAGTTTTTAAACCAGAACCAATTTATAAAAATTATAAC
Source organism: Suricata suricatta (assembly GCF_006229205.1). Lineage (NCBI taxonomy): Eukaryota > Metazoa > Chordata > Mammalia > Carnivora > Herpestidae > Suricata > Suricata suricatta. Next base: position 22,582,365 of record NC_043700.1, read on the forward strand.
CATTATAACAAATTTATAAAATAAATTGATAATAATAAATAATATAATGCAATGAAAAATGAATTTATAAAATGTACAAAAAGTACTTTAAGAGAATTGAAATCGCTTATTATATTTTTATATTTTATTAGATTGTATTTTATTACATTTATATTTATAAAAATATTAGATGTTTATATTGGTCTCTTATGGACAATGAGACAATAACTTCATTAACTCCATCCTTCTTTATTGCACTGATTCCTTTATAAACTACTTTGCAAACACTTGAAATATGTTGTTTGTATACACTTTTATAACTGCATTCTGATTCCTAACCCCTTAGATAGAGGGCCCAGGCCTTCCCAGTTGTCTAGATAGACAGATAGATGATGGACAGACAGGTAGATGGATGTACAGCTTGATGCCTCATGGTGATAAAGCAAAATACCCCAATTAGGTGGATTCACTTGAAGCCAAGGAACTGACCTTGTGTAAGAGGCTTGCATTAAGCTTTTAGGGCTGAATGTTAGCACATTATTGAAAATAAGCAGTCTCTTAGTAAACAAGCCTAAATTAAATCTCACCATGACTTATTTGAAACAATAATTTACCCCTATGATAACTTAAATACTTCTGAATCCAGTGAAACCTCATTTTTTAATGTGTTATTGAGAAGATTTCTTAAGTGTATCATTGAAAACAAAGTCCAGCCTTTACTCATAGGTCAAACACTGATTCACTGGTGTATGACGTAAGGCCTTATTCAAAAGCTCTGTGTTGCAAGACTCTGAAGGTGCCCTGGGGCTACGGGACGCCTTTCGTCTCTGGGTCTCCTTTGCCTTATTTCCTCATTTTATACCTGTCCCCAAAGGACTGTGCTCCCCTCATGCCTTACCGTACCTGCCCCTCCCTAGCACTTTGATTCTCCCTCCCCCCACCCTCCAGTTCCTCTGTACGTACTTTACAAATCCATTGAGCATCTCATCAGGCGATGGCTTGGCTGCCCTTGTGCCCTATTGTGTAGCATCAGCCATGGTAATAAAAGAGAAGAGAAAATTTTGTCATGCCTTTTATACAGAAATGCCCCTTCTCAGATCATGACAAGAAGATGTTCTTTAGAAGGATCTAAGTGGAGGGGTGCCTGAGTGGCTCAGTCAAGGTTAGGCATCCAACTCGGTTTCAGCTCAGGTCATGATGTCATGGTTGGTGGATTTGAGCCCTGTGTCAGGCTCCACACTGACAGTGCAAGGCCTGCTTAGGATTCTCTCTCTTTCTCTCTCTCTCTGCCCCCTTCCCACTCATGTGTATTCTCTTTCTCTCTAAATACATGCATACATACACACATACATATACTTTAAGGGAAAAAGTGGGGGCTAAGTGGAGCCAGCAAAAAAAAATGTGTTACCCATGGCAGGGTGACAGTGTACCTTGGATAAGTGGGATGATATGGAGAAATGTCTCCTTTGGCCTTTTAACACTTTACATTATAACTGTATGTTGGTCAAACTACTTCTATCCCTTTATCTGCTTATCTGATGCTGTCAGTTGTCTCTCTGCTTTGAGATAACTCATACTTGTCTTTCCATATCAGTTTCTCAGAAACAACTATCTCCACATCCCCCGTCCGTATCATAAACACCACTTTCTCTCTATCATAAACCCTAGTTCCTTAGTAAATACCCTCATGCCCCCAACTATTCATGTCTAGCCCTAAGGACTTTCTCCATAAAATATTTAAAATATTTTAAAATTAATTGCCAGCTCATGGGAGACAATATCAGTGATTTGGTGAAGGAGTTTCCAAAGGTCTGGTTTTTGTTTTTCTGACTAATACTACTTATATAAGATAATAATATCACTTAAATTTTATTGGTAAGTTTGGGAATTGCTACATTGAACACAATTAAACGTTTTTAATCCATACAAATTTGCAGGGCATTTGTTAATAATTATACATCTATTACCCATATCTACAAGGGATATAGAATTTTCAATGTATCTGATCTTAGAACTCTTCATGGCATATATAATTGGCTATTATTCCAAAAGGTATGATATATGAAACGCTAGGTATATTAGAATCATATTAGCTATTTGTAGACTCAAACCTTACAATTTCAGAGATTTAACACAACAGAGTTTACTTTTCAGTCCTGTCAAAGTTCTATGGATGTTTTCTTGTTTGGTGGATAGTTTTCCTCCATATGGTAAATTATGGCCACAGGGTCTTTCAACCTTTGTTACTGTGTCTTCACTCAGATCTCAGAGTCTTTTCCTTTCAGTTATTCAAAGACACATCTGCTTCTGCAAACTCCTGAGGTTGACAAATTCCTTTTCTACTTATATTTCTTGGTGAGAACTAGTCCCCAAATCACTCCTTGACGCAGGAGAAAGCATGAGGAGATTCTAATCCTTATTTGTGTAACTGTTCCCAAGCCACACTCTACATAATGAAAAGGAAGCACAATATTTTTGGGGGGAACTATAATGCTGTACTGAGTTAAATGAGTTTCTTACCTCACCTTACACTGGAATCCAACCACAATTTGCAATGTTGTTTCTATGGAAAAATGTGCTTAGTATTCCTTGTGAAAGTAAAAGAAACTTTAGATAATAATTATTAATTTGGAACATTACTCAGTACTAAGTTTTATTGATTTTCCCAACATGGTAAAATTAAACTCATTAAATACATTTAGTAAAATGCAATGAATGCATATGTTTGTATAGCTTCATGGACTCTGAAAGCTCATTAGTTAAAATTAAAAAGAAGAATCCTATTAAGAGTCTGTAGAAGTTTAGAAAATGATGTTTGTATTTCATGTACTTGTTAGAGAAAGTCAATACCTTAACTTTTTATACAGACTGAGATACATATTCAAAGCCATCTCAGTGACTTGAAATACAAAAGATTATACTCTTTTTATACAAAATCAGGTTTTGAATTTTCATTTGTCTTAGATTTATCTCCCTAAATATACTGTGAGCTCCTTGAGAGAATATGTCATGCCTTTGATTTATTAATCATTTATTCATTCAGCAAATGCAGGCTCAGCTTCCTTTTTATGCTCAGAATTGTGTAGACAGTGAGAATTGATTGATGGAAAGTATATCGTGTCTGTATCAAAAACATTTTAGTCTATTTGAATAGACAGAAATTAGACTTATTAACTAAAATGCAATGTGATTAATTGTAAGTACACACTTCTATTTACTTTGGATACATTGCAATCTGGGTACACTGTATTGTAGCTTATGTGCTTTTGTAAATGAATATTTATTGTTAATAATAGTCATAGTAATATTATTTAGATTTAAATTAAACAAACAGTTTTGTGTGGGTTGTACGTGGGTTTAGGTGGGTTGTAAGCTTTTAAAGAAGGTATCTCACACAGGTGGAGGGGTAGGAGGGTGAGGAGAGATAAAACTCTGGATCAGTAGGGACGGAGGCAAGAATATCATGCCTAGCATAAAACAGTGTTAAGATCTTTGTTAAAGGTTTTCACTTTTATGTTGTCTTATGAAGGGCAACTGAATGATTTTAAACTTAGAGTACCATGGCAACATTCTGGTAAGCACTGAAAAATAAGTTCTGGATAATGTATGGAAGATGAATAGGACAGAAGACTGAATGGAAGTCAGAAAGACATGTCAGAAATCTACTGCAAAACACAAGTTTTCAGCTATGACTGTGCCATATGAATGTGCAGAAAGGGACTATTTTTGTAGATACACGAGGCACAATCTATTGAATGAAATAATCAAATGGATAGAGAGGGTTATGAATATCACAAAATATCCAAAAATAACATTGTGATTATCTTTAGTCAGGACTGGAAAAGAGAGAGCTGTATATAAAGAGATTGGTAGGTGGAATCTGGGGTCCTAGCAGTGGTCGGTTTCTTGACCTGGCTGAGAAGAAAGTGGGAAAAAGTGGGTAGAAGCCTGGCAGTTGACTACAGATTGATGTGATGTAGCTTATTGATTGATGTGAATTCTATTGTGAGAAACTATCAATTTCTAAGGATATAATTATATGTCTCCTAAAATGTATTTACTTTTGTACTAGCAGAAATATTCTGATTACTCATGGAAGCACCATTCTTAATAGCCCAAATTTGGAAACAACTCAAAGATCCATCAGGCTGAATAAGTAAATTATGGACTTCTGATACAATGGAATGAATTTTCATATGACTGATTTAAAAGTATAATATTGAGTAAAAGAAGATAGGCTTGAAAGAATCATACTATATTATTCATTTACCTAATGTTCAGATAGTTGAATATTATGTCTTCAGATGGAATTTCAGCTGGTACAATTATAATGTAAAACAAATAAAAAACAGTCTCATAAGAATCATGGGGCACCTGGTACTTCAGTTGGTTGAGCAGCTGACTCTTGGTTTTGGCTCAGGTCCTGATCCTAGGGTTGTGAAATCCAGCCCTGTGTTGAGCTCTGCACTGAATGTGAAGCCTCTTAAGATTCTCTCTCTCTCTCTCTCTCTGTCCTACTCCTCTTTTCAAACTCTCTTTCAACTAAAAGAAAATTTTTTTAAAACAAATCTTATTTGTGGTAGTCTTTGATGCAGATGGAGAAGATTTTAAGTTGAAGGGATCTTACAAAGAACTCCTGGAACACTTTGATGTCTCAGTGGGTTGAGCTTCCCACTTTGTTTCAGGTTATGATTTCATGGTTCATGGGTTCGAGCCCTGCCTTGGGCTCTGTGCTGAGATCTGAGAGCCGGGAGCTTGCTTTGGAGTCTGTGTTTCTCTCTCTGCCCCTCCCCCACTCGTGCTATGTCTCTGTCTCTGTCTCTCTCTGTCTCGCTGTCTCTCTCTCTCTTAAAAATAAATAAATGTTAAAAAAGAAAAAAAACTCCTGGAAAGCTGTAGTGGTCTGATTTTAAACCTGGGTAGTGAGTGCACCAATATTCCCTATTAAATTAATTATTAGACTATACTTTTTATCAACTTTAAGGGGTGTGTTTGTATGTTTGTAAAATAACATTAAAATACAATGAGGGTAATTTAATTTAGTAAAAGAAAATATTTTTTCAACTTAATTAGGTTAGTTTTTATTTCATTTTTTTAAAAAGTACACCCTTACTTAATTTAACAGAAACATTTTGCATCAGATTTTAATATATGTGAAAATCAGGGTTGAAAAAGTTGCCTCCAAACTAGTAACTAATTATATTTAATTTTTAATTATCAGTGAAAGCATAATAATTCTTTACACGATTTATAAAAGAGGCAGAATGTATTTACACATCTTTGTATCTTTGTGTTAATTAATATATCTGACTAGCAGTGCTGATGATGGTGATTGAAATGGTCACCTGGGGGCACCTTGAGGCTCAATTGGTTGAATGTGCAACTCCTGATTTTGGCTCAGGTCGTGATCTCATGGTTCATGGGTTAGAGCCATGTGTTGGGCTCTGCTCTAACAGTGGGGAGGCTGTTTGGGATTCTCTCTTTCTTTCTCTCTCTGTCTCTCTCTCCCCCTCCACCTTGCACACATGCTTGTGCACTCTCGCTCTCTCTCTCAAAATAAATAAAAAATAAACTTAAAAAGAAGAGAGAAAGAAAGTGAGCACCTTTAAGAAACATCTAACTTGCTAGACAAGATAGAGCTGAGACTCTAACACAATGGTAAAAATATGTTAGACAGTAGGTTAATAGTGTAAGGCATCAGTCTAAGAAAATATTCAAAAGGTTATTTTTCCAAAAGAAAGTTAATTCCTTAGAATTTTTGTCAAGTGATCAGCAAGTAAGAGAATATCTACATCAAATAATTATCCTAGAAATTGTTATCAACAGTATATTCTACTTCAGTCACATTTTATTGTTCTGATATCCCATTCACTTTATCATGAAGAATGTATATTAAACTAAAATCCACTATTATGCTTTAGATTAAAAAATAATAATAGTAATTCAAGATGACACAGTATTATTGATGCAAGAGTAAATGATTTTAAAATTAAGGAAACTTTAAATATTGTCCATACATTCCTATAAGTCTAGATGTAGTATCATTTTTGGCTTTCCCTCCAGAATCCACTCAGAGGAAATTATTTTCCAAACAAACCTGGTGCAAAGTTGTCCTAAGGGTCAGCTACGTTAGAGGACAATGACCTCATTCATTAGCATTCTCTCCCATGACTCCCCAAAGTGAATTTTATACATGCCACATAGAATTTATTTTATACCTAAAAATATACCATACCAATTTGATGAAAATGATTTCATTTATTCCTGAAACTTACATATAATACATATGTATTATTTTTTTTTACAAAAGAATTTACAATGTAAATATTTACAAAATATACATGAAGACTCTGATAACTTTTGTGACTAAGCATAAAGCCTAGATGTGGTAAACTGAAAAATGAGGAAAATGTGATAATTCAAATATGAAAAAGGAAGCATACCATTCCATTAGAATCACAGGTTTTGTTTGTTTTGTTTTTAATTACTGAATTCCTAAGGAAGTCACTTACATATGAAGAACAATGAAGGATGTAATAGAGGGTATTCTCAGTAAATGTTTTACTGAGGAAGATTAAGAAGTGGAATTTGTGTGGCAGGTTACTTTAGGAATCCTCAATAAAAATTCAAGACATTGCACTGATGTTCCCTTCAGTGTGGGAATTCTGCCAATGGCTACACTCATACTATCTCAATACAGAATCTTTCTGCTGCCAGACTCTATCAAATGATAGAATTTAGCCTTCTAAGAAAAATGAATCATTTTTTAAAAATGCTGTGTTCTTTAAAATAATATAATATCACTCAGCTGGAATTTTGACAAGAAATTATAGCCTCTGGCAAGTAACCAGGGTTAATATTCTCTATGGCGGATTAAGGACAGATTAGGTTTTTTTGAACGGGTATTAGACTGAGCATGTTTTTATGAAAATTGGAGAAATTAATGGAGACTTATTTACAAATATATTACAAATAAATTCCATCTTAAATAGTATCTTTTGATTGGAATATTTATAGAATGGGAGAAGAATAGAGGAAACAATGTGAACATTATTCTTAGTTTTAAAACAACATATGCTTATGCACATACGTACACATATCAAATAAGAAGATAAAAGATTTTTTTCTGTTGACCATCACCCATAAAAAATACTAAATTTATTAAAATGTTCTCAGTTTCTTATTTTTTGTAAGCCTTTGTCTTACCTTATAATCTAAAGTGGATTGTTTTATTTTAGTTGTAAAACCTCCCATGCGATATAATGCTTTGTAGTAAGATAAATGACAGATTTATTACTTAATCATTTGGCATATGCCTATATTAAAAATGTTTGATGCAAGGGGCACCTTGGTGGCTCAGTCAGTCAAGTGTCTGCCTCTTGATTTTGGCTCAGATCATAATCTTGCAGTTTCTGGGTTTGGTCCCAACATGGGGCTCTTCACTGAGCCTGTTTGGGATTCTCTCTCTCCTTCTCTCTCTCTGCCCCTCTGCTGCTTGCACTCTTTGTCTGTCTCTAAAAATAGAGAAATACACTTAAAAATATTTCTTGCAAAATAAATGATATAACTCTATGGCTTAAAATTGTCAATATGTTCACCTGGCATTCTACTTAATATCCTGATTTCACTTTTATTTTCTGTAAATTTTTATTTTAGTAGACTCCTCTTTAGAGCCCTTTTAGGTTCACAGCAAAGAGCAGAAAATACAGAGCTTTCCCATATGGCCCCTGCCTCTGCATATGCATATGTCCTCCCATTATGAATACATCCACTAGAAAGGTACATTTGTTGGCACATCTTTGTCACGCCAAGCCCGTAATTTACCTTAAGATTCACTCTCAATGCTGTACATTCTATGGACTTGGAAAAATGTGTGAGGTCATGTATTCATCATGATAGTATCATACAAACAGCTTTACAGCTCTGAGCATTCTCTGTGCTCTCTGCCTGTTCATCTTCTCTTCCAGCCCAGCCCTTGGTAACCACTCATCATATGTCTCAATAGTTTTAACTTTTCTAGAATATCATAGAGTTGGAATCATGCATGATGTAACATTTTCTGATTGGCTTCTTTCACTTAGTAACTCAGATTTAAGTTTCCTCCATGTCTTTTAGTAGCTCATTCCTTTTTATTGCTGAATAATATTCCATTGCCTGGATATAAGAGACTTTTTTTATGCATTCAGCTACTGAAGGATATCTTGATTGCTTCTAAATTTTGGCAATTATGAATAAAGCTACTTTTAATTTGCATTTATCTGACGCCATATAATGCGGAGCATCTTTCTGTGGTGAAGTGTCTGCCAATGTCTATGCCCACTTCCTTGAAGTGTTTGTCAACATCTTTTTTATTGTTTTTTTTAATTACTGCTGAGTTTTGTAAATTCTTTCTATACTCTGAGTAACATTTCTTTATCAAATATGTATGCTCCTTATTTTCTAATCTAATTTCTTTTAACTGTCAGAGATATTAAAGTACTAGAGTGGATTTTTCTCTAAAGAAGAGATTTAATTTTTTCCCTTGTCTTAGGCTCACAGAAAAGAAAGGATAAAGTACAGGAAGTACTCTACAATTTTCATAAATCAGCTCTCTGCCCATCCCAGCTTTCCCTATTAGTAACCTTTTGCATTAGTGTAGTACATTTGTTACAATTGATGAGCCAATATTGATACATTAGTAACTAAATTGTTATCACTAACATTAAGGTCTACTCTTTATGTTGTACATTCTATGAATATTGAGAGGTGTATAATATGTATCCACCATTTACAGTATCCTATAGAATAGTTTCACTGCCCTAAAAAATCTGTGTGCTCATTTATCCCTTCCCTCCTTCCCTAAATTCCTGGAAACCACACATCTTGTTGTTGACTCCATGGTTTTATCTTTTCCATACTGTTGTAGAGCCGAAGTCACATAGTATGTAATCCTTTAGGTTTGACTTGATCCTATAGAAGAATTTTTATGTCATTATTCAGAAATATTTGGCATAAAGCAAGTTTCTCAGATTCCTTAGTATGCCTTAAATGTATAAGGAAAAATATGCCTTAAATGTATAATCCTGCAGATGTTTATTATATTTTAAATGGACAAGTATATTTTCAAATGTTTTTATTAAGGAAATAAACTCTCTAGCTAATACAGGTAAAATCAAATGTAAGTCAAATGAAGCCAGGGTTAGGTGGTGGTGATGGATGTCTAATAAGAGATAAAAAATAGGAGAAAGGACGGAATTACCATTTAAAGAATAGCAGTACAGTTCTACCTGACCCTGAAAAACAGATCATGGAGTCATAGGAAGTTAGAGCTACAAAAGCTGTTTACTCCTGTTTCCTAACTAACAAGTCAAGGAATTGGGGATTCAAAGATGTTTCCTTCTAGCACCCAGGTTCCTGAGGCTGCAATAATTATCTTCCTTCCACTGAAGCCAGTGATACTAAACTTTACAATATTGGTAGCTTAGCCTAGGCTTGTTTTGAACTTTTCCCCCTTTTGTAAGAAGCTGTTAAGAACAAGCAATGGCATTGAAATTTCTGAGAAGTCTGGGGATGTAGGAACTTTGAGCAATATATTAAACAGAGCTTCTAAAACCAAGAGTGACCAGTAAGACCTGTCCTCATAGAGAAAATGCTGGATACTTGGATACCTCTGTTTTTTGTATTATGTTTTTCTTTGCCTTTGGTAGGAACATTTATACACTTTTCTGAGTGTGTTCCTAGGAGTCTAATTCTGGATCAGGGGATGTATCTATTTTCAGCATAAGTGGATCTACCAACATTTACCCAAACTGATTGTATGAATGTACTCTCCTGGCAGCCATGTACAGAAGTTCTAGGGACTTCATATTCTTGCAAACTCTTAGTACTGCCAATGACTTTTTTCCCCATGCTAATGAATGTGCAGTGATAAATCCTGGTTCTAATTGTCATGTGTCCAATAACTAATGACATCAAGCACCTTTTCATAACTTTATGAACATTTGACATCCTCTTATGTGTAGTTCTTGTGCAATTCATTTGCCCATTTTTCTATTGTATTGACTGTTTTACTGTTTCATAGGGATTCTTTATAGATTCTGGGTGTATTGTATGTGTGTGCATGTGCTCGTACTTAGGTTCTATTTTGCTGACAGTTTTACTATTGCCTACATGTGAAATTCCTATAAAACAATTTCCCCAGATTTGTAGAGTATATTTTATATGCTAACCAGCAATGTATAAAAATCTGTTACCTATCTCTCCTAAACTTAACATTGATTGTTATAGGTTTAGCCATTCTGATGGGTTCATATTGGTATCTTGTTGTGGTCTTAATCAGCATTTCTAGTTGTTCTAGTCTATAAAAATGTAATGGACTGTTTTAGCCAGATATTTATCTAAAGTCACTATTTCCAAAGATTGTATGTTACTTGGTTTATTTGCATACATAATTATGTCATCTGCAGATTGCAAATTTTATTTTTCTTCCAAACTCTTCATTCCCCCCTTTGTTTTCCTTTCACTCTTGCATTGGCTGGGGCCCTACTTCCATTATTTAGAAATCGTAAGTTGGAGGTTTGGTTTTGGTTTTGGTTTGTATCTTTGAGATGCTACTTCTGTGTTTTAATGATAGTTAGCTACCTTCTTTTCTTATTACTGATGTGAGGATTTTCTCTTTCATTTTGTTTTCCAGAAGTTTACTACACTGTCTCTACTGTGTCTTTTTTTGTATTTTTCCCTGATTAAGTTTCATAGATTTTCTTTAATCTGTCATTGGATATTACTCTGGTAAATTTATCATCCATACGCTTCAATTAAAGTATATTACACATTCTATTCATGGTCCACTTGTTTGTTTTGGTCTCTTATGAACTTGTTATTTTGAGTCAATCTGCATATTGCTAATGACCTTTTATTCACTTTGTTGGCTCTTTCTACAGCTGTTTCCAATGTCCTGCTGTGCCCATCTACCAAGTTCTTAATATTCATTATACAATTTTTCCGTTCTAGAATTTCCACCCCATTCTTTTTTTGTGGCTTTTGGTTCCTCAATATTATTTTTATCTAGTGATACATTTTCTAGACTATCTGAATGATAATTATTTTGCATATATATCTGCAATCTCAAGCAATTGGATCATCTGTTGTCTACATTAGTTTTTTCCCCTTTGGTACTTATTCTTAGTGTGATTGGTAATTTTGAGTCAATTCTAGAGTTAATGTTTGAAAAATTAGAGAGGCTTTACTGATGCTATCCTTGCCTATAGAGGATCTGTCCTAAACCCCCTCTTGAATAAAATCAAGGTGGGAGATGATTCGGTGCCAAGATTTAGATGCCGTGAATCTCTTCTGAAGACGGTTTACACCCTCTCTAGGGTATAGCCCTCTATGGTCCCCAAATGAACTTTACGTTGTTTACTGGTCCCCTGTTTTTTTAGTGAGTAATAAAGTCTGATTTTTGCTTTCCAACATTATACTACAACTGCAAGGTTTTGTGAAATTCTCAGGTGTTTTTAGTCCAGCTTCTTAGCCTCCCTAAGCAGCTTCATAGCCAATAAATGACTTGAGGGAAATCCTGTACAGAATCCAACTTTGACTTTTCTTCACCTACCTTTTCTCCAGTGTGTTAGTTCCTCAAGTGCTAGCCACTTTAACAAGACTGAATTTTAATTTCTGTCTCCCCAGGACCATGAGATTACAGAGAGCATCCTTGCTTCTCTACCACTTGCCCATTTTCTACTAGCTTCTTAACCTCAGCCTCAAGCCTTGAGCTGTTTAAGTTGGCAAGTACTTTGAAAGGAAAACAAATAAACAGGCTGCTAAGCTATAAACACGCATTCTTCTGACATCCTGGCCCTTCAAGTCTAACTGCTTCAAACATATGTTACTCCTCTTCACACTCATTAGGATTACTGTTATATTAAAACAAAAAGCAAAACAAAACAAGAAAAAATGTGTTGGCAAGGGTGTGGGCAAATTGGAATCTTTGGCATTGCAGATTGGGATGTAGAATAGTATAGACGTTGTGGGAAAGAGTGTAGGGTTACTCAGGAAATCAAATATAGAATTATCAGATGATCTCACCATTCCACTTCCAGATATCTATTGCAAAGAATTGAAAGTGGTGTCCCAGCGATATCTGCACAGCCATATTTATAGCAGCATGATTCATAATTGGTAAAAGGTGGAACCAACCCAGGAGTCCATCAACAGATAAATGGATAAACAAAATGTGGTATATGCATACAATAGAATATTATTTAGCCTAAGAAAGGAAGGAAATTTTGACACGCTACAGCATGGATGAACTTTGAAGACATCATGCTTGACAAAATAAGCCAGGCACAGGAAAAATATTGTATAATTACACTTATCTGAGGCTCCTAGTGTTGTCAAATTAGAGACAGAAAGTAGAAGAGTGAGTACCGGGGCCTGGGGGATGGGGCACTGGGGAGTCAATATTAAATGGGTGTAGTTCAGAATGATGTAAATTTATGGTGACATAGTGTGTTGATGGTAGCATAACAATGTACTTAGTGCCACTGAACTGTACACTTAAAAATGGTCAAAGTAGTAGATGTTATGTTATGTATGTATCATCACAATGAAAACATATTACTTTCAAAGACAATTGGTTTTTCACTTTATTATTTTATGACACATTTTGTAGATATTTTCAGTGGATCCATTAGTCTGCTATGAGGTACTCTGACATAGGTATTCTTATTACTCTCAGATATTATAAAGATGCATTTTTAAACCTCAACTGATGTTTATCAAGAACTTGAAAGTATTGTGATGTATATACAAGTCATTCTGATAAATTATAGAGATAAAAAGAGAAGGAAGAAGAAAAAGAATAGAATAAAATATACACATATTGGTCTCTGCTCTCAGTTCCTGCCACAAAGCTCCTAAAACTCTTAAAATTTCCTAAGTAATAAGAGTGTTAGGAACATCTTTTATCCTCTGTGCTCTTTGATCCTAGCTCCTGACACAGAGCCCCTAAATCTCTTGGAATTTCCTACATGGTAGAGATATTTTTCCTAATGAGGCGACTTTTTTGGGCACCTGGAGAGCTTTCAGGATGGTGCTTGTTAATGAAAAGATCAAGCCATGATTAGAAGCCTAGAGCTTTCAGTTCCATCCACCTCTCCAGAGAATGGGGCAGGGGTTGGGGACTGCATTAATCATTGATCATGCTTATATGATAATGCCTGTATAAAAATCCCCAAAGTACAGAGGTTCGAGAGCTCTGGATCGATGCATGTGGAGGTACTGGCAGAGCAGTACCTTCTGAGGGTGTACTTGAAGTCTTTCTGTCCTTCCCACACACCTAACTATGTACATCTCCTCCATCTGGCTGCCCCTGAGTTAGATCCTGCTATCACAAGCCAGTAACCTAATAAGAAAAATATCTCTTTGAGTTCTGTGAACCACTCTGGCAAATTAACAAACCTGAGGAGGTCATAGGAACCTTTGATTAAGTAGTTTGGTCAAAACACAGGTTTGGAGTGCCTGGGTGGCTCAATTGGTTGAGCATCCAACTCTTAGCTCAGGTTTTGATCCCATGATCCCAAGTTCATATCCCACACTGGGCTCCACACTGGGCATGGTGCTTACTTAAAAAACAAAAGCCACCGACACCTGGGTGGCTCAATTGGTTAAGCATCCAATTCTTGATTTCCACTCACGATTGTGAGATTGAGACCTGAACTGGGAATGGAGCCTGCTTAAAATTCTCTCTGTCTTCCTTTCTCTCTCTCTCTCTCTCTCTCTCTCTCTCTCTCTCTCTCTCTCTCTGTCTCTCTGAAAATGAAAAAGAAAGAGGGAAAGAAAGATAAAAAGAGGCAACAGGAGGGAGGGAAGAGATGGAGGGAAGGAGGGAAGGAGAAACACAGGTAACAACTGGACTCTCATTTGGCATCTGAAATGATGACTGGGGTACAACTCATGAGACTGAACTCAACCTGTGGGACTTATGTCCAGGTAAATAGTTCAGAATTGACGTAAATTGTAGGGTACACAGCTGGTGTCTTAGAAAATTGTTTGATGTGTGAAAAATCTACATATCTAGTGTCAGAGCATCATGAGTATAGAGTAAAAGAAAAATACAGGAGTTTTTTTTTCTACTGTGTTCTCTCAGTAAAATCAGACCAAAGGGACAGAATTGCTCGTAAATAATGAATCAATACTTGAATAAAAGAATAGTTGTTATGGAAACAAAGAAAAAGGAATAGGATACATTATGGGACTGTTTGTAAAGTAATACAGTTATTCTTTTTGAATCATAACTTACTGAAATAGAGTTCAGAATATGACAGGTGTTTTCAAGTTGAGTTTACCCTTGAACACTGATAAAATAAACTTGACTCTATAAGAGAGAAAGAACATCAACAATTTTAAAAAGAATTAATAGGCTGCATTAATGATAATGAGGACTTTTAGGAAACTGGTATCATAGTATAGGCAGAAAGTGAAAAAAACTGAATTAAAAATAGCAATGAGTATAAAACAGAGGGGATATATAGAATTGACCATTCTGCAGCAGATTTTACTGTTTTTATTTTTTAAGCTTGTTTATTTATTTTGAGAGAGGAAAAAAGGAATGGAGGAGCAGTGAGAGAGGGAGAAAGAATCCCAAGGAGGCTCTGTGCTATAAGTCCAGAGCCTGACAAGGACCTCAATCCCATGAACAGTGAGATCATAACCTAAGCAGAAATCAAGAGTCAGACGCTTAGCTGACTGAGCCACCTAGGTGCCCCTTACTTTGTTTTTAAATTCAGGTGCAGAACATTGAGAGAATTATGCTTATTAATTTATGGAACATTGTCATCATTAGCCCCTGAAAATACTGTCACTTACTGTTTACCGTTTATTGTTTATTCATTTATTTTTTTCATTTTTTAATTTATATCTCTGTTTCCACTCCATTATCAGCACTTGCCCTCTCTTTGTAGTCAGTCATTCTGTTCTTTTTAATGACCATTTTATTTCTGTGTTCTGACAAATGGATTTCATCGGTCTTATACACACATTATTAATTAATGTAAATATTCTATGTCTTACTTTCTAGTTTTCTAACTACTATTCCTAAGGGTACATCTACTCATTTGTTACACATTGCATGAGATTCCATGGTGTACATGCACTATATTTAACTCATTCACCTTTTCAGGGATGGATGCCTAGATTTTATATCAAAGTACCAACGTCCATAACCTCCCTCCTTCGTACAAAAGAAGACCACACATATACACAAAGACCCTACACTAGCCTATCCTCCAACATAGCCATGGGATATGGGAACTGATTCTTTGGGGAAACAAACAAACGTTGACCATGACTCCGAATTTTGTACTAAAAGCTTTTGATGGATAGTAGAATCACTACCTACCATACTGTGTCAACCAATATTCCACCAAACATCATATTTTATCTCTTAAAAGTTCTCTAAATGTATAGTTTAAAATTTTGGAAAACAAAAGTTCTAAATTTTTAGGACTGTGCATGTAGGGAAGAGATATTCCTTCTCTGACTTCAGGTCAGTAGAAACTAACATAAATCTACACCATTTATCTGGAGCTGTGTGATTAAATGAATTTCCTTTTTTGGTAATCAAATATTTTAAGAAAGTCTGTGATAATTGTATTACCATAGAGAAAAGCTTTCAGTGCACACATTAAAAACAAAAGAACTTTTCTGGTGTTGATGGAACATTAATAAAGCACTCTGTGGAGGAAAGAAAATTATCATGTGTTTGAGTGGTCAGTATGAATATCATCTTATCCTACATTTTTCCCACCAGGCAGAAATATTAATATTCTGTTTTCTCTAATATAGATTATAGTTCTTTTTCATTTTTAACATCAGTTTTATCCTTGCCCTAAGATTTAATTTAATTTTAATTTAAAAAATATCATGTACTTATTGCTCTTTGATAAAATAATTTCTCAATAGTGAAATAATAACATTACATTAAGGGAGCCAGATTGAGAAGAGAGAGGAGAGAAGTCAATGTGTGATGCAGAGGAATGGCAGCCTTGACTGACCCAACAGGGAGCACCGATGATAGAGTAATCCTGAGTTGTCTGGAGTGGGGATATAATAGCTGAGCCTTTAAATCTTCACATTGATTAGTTGGTAATGGACATGATGGCTCTTTGCAGTTGAAGCATTTCTTGACAGGACTGACAGCTAAAGGTTTGCCGCCATTGGTGTTTATGGCAAATGGGGCAAACCATTTACTGAAGTAGGACCTGACTTTTGCTGAATGTGGTGGTTTACCCGGTAAAATGACTAAAATCTTAATTACTCAGGGGTCTCACATGAGGGCAATGGCACTTGTTTACTCACTGTCAAAATTTGGGAAGAGACCCATGGATCCTGGGTCAAAAAATTGCCTCATGACCAAAATTGGGTGAGGAGTCATGCATTGTTTATTGGGACAACAGCATTCAGCCTATGATACATATACCTTTGATTCATCTTGATACTACAAATTGAATAGTTCCCTTTTGTAAACATTTTTGTCTCTGTGGCAACCATTTTCATAACATTATGGAGTTGTTCCCTGATTGCTCCTCTAACCCGGCCCCTCATTAGCACATTGTGTTAACCTGGCTTTAGGCTACCATTTGCCCTTTATTGTCTTAGGGCTGTGTTATCTCCATTGCTGTCAGTGAAACTAATTTTATAATGGTCTCTTCTATTATCAGCCTTGACCTACAGAAGAGAGCTACCAATGAAACTCATGAATCTTGTATACTTCTCAGCAATGATTTCCTGTACCTTGGCAAATGATATATCCCTGTGAATCTTCCCAAAGGTGGTACTGATTTCATGAGTCATTCATGCAGTCCAGCATATTCACTTCCCTGAGATGTTTAGTCCATTCTTTCACCATCTGCTATCAAAATCCAGGTCTCACGTTACTTGGCATGGGTCATTTAGTTTAACACACTTCTAGGAGCTTTCCTAGTAATGAGTTTGCAAAATCTGTGAGGAGTCTTTCCAGGTGTGATATTCTGTATCCCAAATCCAGCCTAGTATTTTGACCACATGATAAAACGTCCTTAGAAACTTGCCTTCCTCTTGCTGGTACATGCTGGCTGGGTGCATCTTGCCACTTTTTTGAAATATAGTGTCTTTCTCCTTATCAGTTCCCCTTCTTTTATCTCATCCTTTTATGTTTCAGCTAAATCCTTGGATATATAAAGTGTCCAGGAGAGTAGGTGAGAGAAAATCCAGAGAGGGGCAAGTGTAGAATTGAGAAGAAGAGCCTCTACATGTGTCCAGTCAGTCAAATGGGGAGTTCCATCCCTAAATCAGGAAGGATGGCATACTTCAAGAAGTTCAGAGGTTTCAGGGGATTAGCACAATCTCTGAGAGGTCTTACAGTTAGAGATTACGTCCTCTCCTCCCTTCCAGCCATCAGGGCAATAAGTCTTTCATGTAAGGGCTATCTGTAAGCACATCTACTGTGTGCCAGAGCAATGCCAGAAGGAAGGCAAGGGGGTAGGGCTTGACAACTGATCCATAATGAGAAGTAGGAATACAGAGTCCAGGATGAGACACAGATTTCTAATAAATAGAGATGAAAATAATTCTGTTGAGATAAGAGACACATCATAAGAAGTAGTTCATGTTGGAAGAGTATCACTTTGGGGGGGGATATGCTTCATTTGAGATGCTTGTGATATTCCAGAAAATAGTAGGAAGTAAGTAGATGAACACCTCCATCTAGAATTCAGAAGACAAATTTGAGTTGTAAAGATCTGATTTTAAAAATAAATCATGGAATCAATGATGAGCCAAAAGATGTGGTACCTGCCTAAAATAAGCTTTCAATCTGATGGCAGGTGTAATCAAATATTAACACAAAAAGGATGTCAGCTGGTGCAAATTCTGGTAAGGCTCTTGAAGGAAATGTGTGTGGTGCTGGGATTCACCAAAGAGACAGTACCAAGCCTGTATGGGAAGAAGCCTTCAGTAAGACATATTTGAGCTGCTATACAAAGGATTTGACACAGATTACCAAGTGAAGAGAGAAGAGGGATGGAGAGAAGGAAAAGAATATGCAAAGTTCCAGAGCAGAAGCTTGATTTAACTAAAGGAATTTTAGCCAAAAAGTGAACGTGAACATATAAAGCAGAGAATCTATTGGGATGGATTTAATTGTACATAGTAAACTAGCATGCAGTTTAGGAAGAGGGAAGAGAGAGAAGAGGAGAGGGGTAGAGAGCAGGAGGGAAAAAGAGTGAGAGAAAGAAAAGGAGGGAAAGATAATTTGTGAGCTCATGATACTTAAGGAAGTGGTGGGAAAAAAGCAATACACTCTGAGAAGGATAGTTATGTATTTAGGCCTCAGGAACAACAAGAAACAGAGAGAAGTTTGCCAAGTCGAATTCGCTTCTATTTTCTCCTGACCTCTCTTAACCTAGGCATATTCTGCTTTTCACTACATAACTGAAAGTATGGTCACATATTTACATTCAAAGATATTTTGTTTAACTGGTCGTTGTTCTTGATTTTGAGTTCAGAATACACTAGTAAAAAAGCTGATTGACCCAGATTGGGTTTAGTGATCAACTATTGCCTGTACCATCAGTAGCAAGCACATCAGAACGAGGTGGGAATGGCAAAAGGGGAAGGAGGCAGTTCTCACAGAAGCCTATCATGTCTGTCTGTGGTATAACAAACAAACAAAAAACTTGAAAAGAATGTCATTTGGAAATATAATAAAGTATAATAAATAAAAAGTAGAAGAATAAAACCATATTTAATAGTTTCCAAATGGATAGTTTATAGTATCATAATGGAACTTATGTACAAAATGTGATGCTAGACTACATGTTGTAGACAAAAATAATCCATTTTCAAAACATGAGAGTGAAATAAATGGAAACTATAGCATCCTTCAAGGAAGCTTATATTATCTTTTAAGTTTGGACTGAGAGATGACTCATTGCATTTCTGTATGAAAAGTTCTCACTGACAGTGAGAAGAATCTTCAGATATAAAAACCTAAGCTGCATCATTAGTTTCAGAGGCCAAATGTTACAGCTATAAATTCAGTGTTGTGCTTTCCTGCTGCGATGTGGATTAGAAGATGTGTAAGCCATGAAGCAATCCAAAGTCAAACAATTCTTTCCAATGGTCCCATTGTCTGGTCCCACAGAGAGCATCAGCTTCCTCATCTGTATCTCCATGGGATTTCTTTCCTGTCTCTAATGAGGGTAACCCATTAGTTCCAGGCTAGTAGGATGGCTACAATTTTAAGTTTAAGAGATTGTTTTTACCTGTGACTTCTGCGAACTAACCTCTTCTAAATACACACATACATGAATGCACGCATGCATAACTTAGTTTTACGGGATGAGGATAATCACAAAACAATTCATAGGAAGAATGTCGAATGATGAATGTTTTGTTTACCAAAAATATTGTTTTGAGGTTTCTTTAAAATGTCCTATGCCAGAACAAATATCAGTAATTTGTTCCTAGGACCTCATTTTCAAGGCAAATTTTATAATCATTTGGAACCAAAGTTTTCTCTTAACCAAAACTTTGTTCAGAATATCATGATTCAGGTATGAGCCAAAAGAGAAACATATGCTGGTGAATAAGTGAGTTAGGGAAGGAAAGTTTCAAATATAAAAAGGCATACGATTTAAGAAATAAGAAAAATATCAATTCAAATAATAATGAAAATTTATTGGGTCACTCTTATTGGAGTTATATAATAAAGTAAAATTAACTCTCAGTTTTTATTCCTATTGTCTAGATGGATTAAAAGTGGGAGGAATAGACTTTGGGTAAACTTACTAGCTGGATAAGATCTCTCCCTCTCTCTCTCTCTCTCTCTCTCTCTCTCTCTGTCTCTCTCTCTCTCTCTCTGTCTCTCACTCTCATTCTTGCTCTTGCTCTCTCTCTCTCATTGGTGTTTTCAATAAAATGAGAACAGGATTGTTGTGATGTGCTGTTTGCTCAGTATCTACTAAAGTTCTCTATGAACTAAGCTCTTACTATGAATTCCATATTGAAGGTGGATATTAAAGATGTTGTCTTGGGAGTTTGGAAGGAATTATTATGTAACACCTTACCCTGGGACTACCAAGGAGAGTTGCCATATCCTATGGTTTTGCTTTTAATTTATAGGTCCAAATATGTGATTTTATTCAAAGTAAAAAGAGATCTTTCTTTATGGAAGTAAATTATGCTATGGTAACTGACAAATATATGCAAAAACCAGGCTTGTGCTCAGCATTCTCTCTCTTTCACATTTTTTATAAACAATAAGAAATTACATCTATGAAGCAGACCGGATTCCTAGCAGTGTTTAGCACATTCCCCCCAGTGGTCAAAAAGAGCTGGGAAGTCAAATTATAAACAGAGTTCAGTGGTACTTTATATAGGCTCTCAGTAAATATTTGGAGATACCATGCCTTTTAACTTTTTTTTTTTTAATGTTTATTCATTTTCGGAGAGAGAGGGAAAGAGAGACAAAGAGAGGGAGAGAGCAAGGGAAAGGCAGAGAGAGAGGGAGACACAGATTTCAAAGTAGGCTCCAGGCTCTGAGCTGTCAACACAGAGCCTGATGCGGGGCTTGAACTCACAAGCGGTGAGATCATGACTTGAGCTGAAGAATGACGCTTAACTGACTGAGCCACCCAGACACTCCAAACTTTTTAATCGCTTGTATGCTTAACAGTGCACCTCTTTGTTAATAGATTGTCCTTCAGACTTTATAAAATATAAAAGATTTGACCAGTATATATGTGCAGTATGTTCAAAGGCACATTTTTCCACCTATGTCAACATGTGGGCAGATGAGTGGGGGATCTGTTTGTTACAATATTGAATGAATTCTGTATTGAATGAAGTAAACATGTTCCGTTACCCCAGGCTTCTCAGTGTGTGTAGTATGCTAATATGCATTATGAATCTGAGTTGGAATATATCATTTAGTAGTTTCCTAAATGTAATTGAACATGGAGCTTTTTTCTTTCCTTTGGGTTTATTATAATCCTAGTATTCTTTTTATATTTTTGGGAAGATGGGCATGTTAACAGTGAATCTGTAGGCTTTGTTACAAAGATTAAAATACGGATGTTCTTCAGTCACCCATGTACAGATGACAGTTTTTAGGGAGCATAGCATTACTACTAATTTATTATTTATTATTTTCTTTATGTCAAATGCCTGAGGTTCCTTCCAGTTGTCTCCATTTACCTCTGAGAAATATGATTTGTGTATAGTAGCAGGTTGGGTTTTCCAAAGTGCTTTCAATAGCAAGTGTCTGTCTTTTGTCACAGTTGCTTATCACATTCTTTGTGTTTGTGCTTAATTTCACATTAAGGTACCACAATGCTGGTGCTTCCACACACATTTAAATCTGTTTTATACAACTAATATTATAATATTAGATTGGGCCACACCAATAGTTTTCTACTGATACTGATTCCAAGAGATATTCTATAGGAGAACACTTCTCTCATTAATATTGAACATAAAATGCCTCTGTGTTCCAAATGTCCCTATTATGATCTGTTTACACATATATATAGTTATAATATATTCCCTATTATTTTAAGTAAATATGTATATATTAAAATGTATATTTCTGGTCTCTTATATATAGTCTCATTGGATTTGTTGAGCTCATCCATTTTTACTGGGTGATTGTGATTCATATCTGCCAAGTCAGATGAACATATTTTTGGTTTTGGTTTTATTTTGTTTCAGCATATTCTCATCCTGATGGTTTTGTTATTAAGCGATTACATATGTTTATGAGGATATGATACGTAGATTGTTAGAAAAAAAGAGAATGCTTGCCAAAGAATTCTAAGTAGAGGAAAATTTGGAAAACAAATTTTATTTTATTTTTTTAAAAATAACTCATAGTTAAAAGAACACCAACAAAAATAAGAGATACAAATTGCAATATTTAGTGCTGTATTTAAATATGAATACATTAAAGCCTTTTCACAATGCTGACAGTATATAAATTATGAAGCTTTGAACAACTATTGGCTATGAATAAAGATAAAATGCTCCAGATGATAAAAGTTATGTTATTAACAACAGTTTCTAAAGATGCTTCTATACGTGCTGAATTAGAGGTCAGTTCCTATGTCTGCCAGTTCTTATAATGTAGAGTTTATTTTCTAATAATGGATAGGAATAAGGCAGGCCAATTAAAATGAAAATAAAATACAGCCTTATAGCAAACACAGTAAAAACGTACATATAAAGCAGGCTGACAACTTACATTTTGTTTGTTCTTTTGTGCTTGGGGAAAAACAACTCATTATAAATTATAAATAGCACCAGCTTAAAACAGGTACAAAAGAGAAAGAAAAATGCTTAGATATTTTAAAGAGAATTTCCTCTTTAATCAGGAGTTGTGAATTAAACAGTTTTTATGGGAAATTGGAATATAATAAAAATCAATAATAAAAGACATTCAAAGGTGGTTTGTAATTGTTTTTGAACAAACTAATACTTCCATTTCCTCTTATGGTTCTTTAATTTATTAAAAATATTTAATTTCCAAGGTCTTACAAATAATTTATCTTACTAGACTTTAATTTATCTTTAAATAGCCTTTTTAAGGTCATTTCCTCATGCAAATTGAAGTATGGAATGAGTATCATTAAATAATCAAAGCCATACAAGTACATGTATTTGTCTCCCTTTCTAATCAGTTTCTTTTGAAATGATCCTATTAATTTAGAAGAAATTTATTTTTGGTTTTAACCAGAAAAAATATATATTTATGTAATCTATATTTAATTATCTCCTGGCTACTGGATTCTTTCAACTGTCTTGGAAAACTTTTTAAATATTCAGGGCTCCTGGGTGGCTCAGTCAGCTAAGTGTCTGACTTTGGTTCTGGTCATGATCTCATGGTTTGGGAGTTTAAGCACCGTATCATGCACTCTGCTGTCAGTGAGGAACTCCCTTAGGATCCTGTCTCCTCTCTCTTTACCCCTTCTTAACTTGTTCTTTCTCTCTGTCTCAAAATAATAATAATAATAATAATAATAATAATAACAACAACAACAACAACCAAGTCCCAGATTTTCTATATTATTTAATGATCACAATTTACATTAAAATTTTTTTTATGTTTTTATTTATTTTTGAGAGAGAGAGAGACAGCATGAGCAGGGGAGGGTCAGAGAGAGAGGGAGACACAGAATCCAAAGACAGGCTCCAGGCTCTGAGCTAACTGTCAGCACAGAGCCAGACACGGGGCTCGAACCCACGTACCATGAGATCATGACCAGAGTTGAAGTCAGACGCTTAACCAACTGAGCCATCTAGGTGCCCCTAATGATCACAATATAGAAAATTTTTCTCAATCCATGTCAATATGCTCACTACTTTGGAACTTACATTTGCCTGTTAAGGCATAATACAAATCCTGTTTGAACAGCTCTTCTGATACCAATAAGCTAAGAGTTAAAAAGAATCTTGTATGAAGACAGATTACACTAGGTTAAGAATATTGCAAAGTTATGAGTGTGGATTTTAAATTAATATGATGCATGATCAATGTTCTCTTTGTTTACATTCATACCTATGATTTACTTTAATGTCAATATTTCATAATAAATTCCAAAAAGAATATTTCTCAACCATGTATCTTCCTCCTTGTCCAAAAAGAAATCAAATGCATGAAAAATATAATAAAGAGTGTCTGATGTTTCTAAAGATCAGTTCTATAAATTTTAGTGATGACTTGATTTTTATAAGGATAAATTAAATCAATTTAATTTTCGTTTTAATTTTAATCAAGTAAAGATCTTAATTCTATTGATAAGTTAAATATTCATCCATTTAATGACCACAAACTTCATACAAACCACTGTTTGAAGGATTACTAGAAGAAAGAGAAAGTACATACAGAAATAAAATAATTAACTTTTCAAGAAGAGATAAAAATGTATATATAGTGAACTAAAACTATAAGCAGAATGATACATTTTATGAAAAAATACAAATATGGCATTTTGGATATTCAGAGTAGACAGTTTCAAATCCAAGCTGTCTGACTCACATTTCCTTCTGTTTTTTAAAAAAAATTTAAACATCTATTTATTGAGAGACAGAGAGACATAGAGCATGAGCATGGGAGGGGCAGAGAGAAGGGAAGGCAGAATCTGAAGCAGGCTCCAGGCTTTGAACTGTCAGCACAGAGCCCCACACGGGGCTCAAACTCACAAATCCCCAGATCATTACCTGAGCCAAAGCTGGACACTTAAGCCCCTGAGCCACTTGGGTACCCTGCTCCACATTCCCTTCTAAAATGACACCACACTTCTGTCAAAAGTAGCTAAGTGATTCATGAGATTAGTAGATAACAAATAACTGCATCATAACTGTAATGATAATAAAGCTTGATGTAGAGACCACTGAAGTTCAAAAATAATCTCTCTGAAAATAAACAATGTGAATTTTATTTTATGATAGAACAAACATTCAAATTATTTTTTGTAAAATGTTAATAATGGCTAAAGCTCATGAGTACTTCTACATAGATTAGGCATTATTGTAAGCTTTTTATATCCTCATGCAGCCCTTGCCATAAATACATTGTGTTTTTTACTGCGTTTACTGATGACAAATTGAAGGCACAAAGAAATTAGCTAAGTGCTTCAAGCTTACATAGGATGAAGGTGACAGAGCCAAGGTTGAGGCCTGAACCATAAGTTTATTCAATTCTCTATTTTCTGGTGTCGTGGCAATGTCATCCTTAACAGCAAATACAGAAGTCATTTTCTCCCTTTCAGCTGTGGAAGGGACCAAGAATATAGTGGATCCGGAGAGTATAGTGACAGTAAGAATAAAATCACTTTGTAATCCTACAGAAGGGAAACCATCCCATAAATTATTAATGGACATGGTACATGCCTGTGAGGACCAGATGATTATATACTGTAAATATGTTATGCATTCTTAGGTATTTTGTAACCACAGATAGATACTATAGAAGAACTTGAATATTTATTTTTTTAAAGACAAAACAGGAGAAATTAATTATAGGAGGGACAAATGGACATGGTAGAGTGAGGTTGGGTTCAAAACACAGCACTGCCATAAGAGTCTTACATTTATACAGGGGATGTCTATTTCATCTAATTTAAGTGAAATATATTTCTATGTCCCAAATTATGTATTATATAGAGAATATAAGAAGAAAACCTTGAGCTTAAGACTCAAAGCTTTCCAAAATTAAATATGCATATGGCTTCAGTAATATCACAGTTAACTTTGGATGTCCACTTATTTTATTTAAGATGGTTGTCTAACTAAAACTTTTTTTTAAGATTAGTGTTGAATTGGGAATTATGTTTATGAAAGAATTTCTTTCTATTTTTCTGAGTTAGACTAAAAGTGGCATTAGATGTTCCCATAGCAACTTCATAGGGAACATTTCAAAACATTTCCTTCCGGCAGATATTTGAGAATATATGTGGACAGTCACTGTGGGAGATTTAGTCAAGAAAATCACTCAGGGACCAAGTAATATGTTAAAGCCACGTGTCACTTGGAATGTTCCTTCTGAATTACACAGTTCAGCCTCCACTCTGCCTCTGCTACCACCTATCAGTTGTTCTAAAGGTGTCGTGGTGTCTGCAATTTTTGTCAATCTTCAAGATCTCAAAATTTGAAGTTCCATTCTCTGATGATACACCTGTCTTAACATTTCTCCTATTCCTTAACTCCTACTGAATTCAATCATTAATGGGTCATCAATTGACATTCCTTGATGCTGTGCTATTTTTACTCTCCAGCATTGCTGTGCTGGCATTACTTGTCTCTACCCAATGAGAAAGATGATGGTAAGGCATTTGAGGAGCATCATTTTTTGCTACTTTGGCAAACCCCATACTTAGGACTTTTGCTATTCCTGCTTAGCAAATCCTCATTTTTGAGGTTTTTTCCCTGTTAGTTTTGCCATTTTCTGTTCCGAGATAGCTGTGATATTGCAAAATGGTACTAATTAGAGCCAGTAAATGGGTGACCCTGTAGTTGATGTCTAAATCACTTTTGAAAGTGAAAGAGGATACTATAAAAGTGGTATAAACCAGCAGTGTCTCAGAGAACACAGGGTGTGCCATCCCAATGAAAGTAGATCGACTTTCTCATCAGTATAAGTCTTCAGTAAAGCTTGAAGTTCTTTTTTTTTAATTTTTTTTAAAAATTAGTCAATTCCATATTAGACATTTCCAGTTTCAGCTTTAAGCTTGAGTCTCGATAAATGAATTCCTTCAACCCATCCCAAGCTTGGGACCCTACCACCTCAAAAAAATCTCTCTCTCTCTCTCTCTCTCTCTCTCTCTCTCTCTGTCTCTCTCCTTGTCTCTCTCTACCTCTCCATAGTCATCTTCCTTGTGTGACTTAAAAAAAGTGCTTTGATTCTTACTCAAAATTCTATTCATTGCTATACCACTTCATTGGTTTTCTTTTGGGGTGGGAGATGGAGGTAGGTGGTAGCAACTGGGGCCATGATAATTTCTTGGCTTTCTTCTTATGCTGATCATATACTTCATGTATGAAATGCTTCTTTCCAACCTATAAACTAGTCATTATCTAAGAGCTTCTCCTTGGTTTTATTGATATCTTCTCAGAGAGGACTTGCTTATCCATCATGGTAGATCAAACATGTCTTAAACAATTGTCCCTCTCCACTCCACTTTTTACAGATATGCTAGTTGATCGATAAATGTCTGAATTTTCAATGATACCTCAAAGTTAGAAAGTCCAAAACTAAAATCATGTTGGCTATTGAGCCTACAGAATTCATTATTCCACTTTAAAATATCACCACATTTCCTTATTTAGTCATAGTCACAAAACCCGGGTTTAGTCATAAAAGTCCCTGTTGTCAATATTTCCAAATAAAATTAGTCATCCAGTCTCATAGGCTTTTCTTCCACCATATTCCTTATACTTCTTATCAAGCTGTGCCTTATTACTGATTCTCTCTCAGCCCTACCTGGTGCCTCTACCACATTAATCTTAAAGCTTAACGCTGATCATTCCAAGCCATTGAGCTATTCAAGAACTTTTTATGCTTTTTCTTCTGGAGTTTGACGTAAGTACAGACGTCTTGCCTTTGCATTCATGGCTTTTCTGGAGTTTGACGTAAGTACAGACTTCTTGCCTTTGCATTCATGGCTTTCCTTTCTCTGGCTTCAAAACATACTCTAGCTGTTTTCTCTTTCAGTATTCCATTTATTTGCCAGATTGGATGACATGCTGTTTCTTTATGTTACAGGATGTTCTTTCTGTTTCTCCCTCTATGGACATCTCCTGTTGAAACTCCAGATTCCTAAGGGCCTTCTTTCTCATAGTCCGTCTCTTCCATGAGAAATTGTTTATTCTCTTAGCAGACTTGAAATCTTTCTTAAGTTCCTGTGGTACTGTATTCTTAGTTTTTAAATTTATTTTATTCTGTCTCATGAGTATTATTTATATACTTGTTTTATTTCTCCTTATAGAGTTGTTTTCTAAAGGAGAAGAGATAGGCTTATATTTGACTGCAGAAACACCATGCTTACTTATACTAGCCAATTATTAAGTACTTGTTGAAATCATTGGACAAATGTGACTATTTGAATATTGTAGAAATATGTGTAAAACTGTAATGTAAAAATATTATTAGGATTCTCTGCAAACAAAATTTGTTTCCAAGAGTCAGGTAGCATGTACCATTACCCCTTCCCCAAAAGAGTTAAACTGGCTGATGGATGAAGAAGGTACACGTTTTATTCATAGATAAGTCATAGTCTCTGTTAGAGCTATGAAAAGATATCAGGTCTTCTCATTGCACACAGGGCCCTCCATATGCATGCAAATTGCTGCAATCATTCAGTAAGTAGATTCAGTCTCTCATTTTCTTTAAATCATCACTGATTTGAGCTTACTGTTTTCTCAATTTAGCCCTAAGAAAATTATGGCCAGCTATTCATTCTCTAATTAACCTAAAAGTGAACTATATTTCATTGCTTGTAGGATGGTATGGGAAATCTGAGAGTCACCAAGATGGGAATCCGACTCGAAGGTATATCTGAGTTTCTACTTCCATTGTATGTGAAAGAAATTCATTCCCGAAAGGTATGTGATACTGGCTTTGGCTTACTGTAAAAAATAATTTAGAAGTTATGTTATAGCTTGGAATAGGAAGATAGAACCCCTTTATCTCTTCAGTATGTATTTAGTGTCCTTAAGCTAAAGATTTATTTGAAAAAATGAAAACAATGAAACAATTTAAAAACCAGTGGAGAAGGTTAGTTTTAAACAGACAAATTAGAGAACCACTTTGAATTAAACTGCAGTGTTGCTTTTGTTAGTCTATAAATTTGCCTCTCTTTTTTCAATAGAAGTTAAAAACACATTATGGTAATTTCAAAAGGGGTATTTGATACATCATGAGTAATTTTTGCAGGGACCATTGACTTGAATAAATGACTTTATTTCAATATATTATAGATTCTTTCAGCTCAAATAAAGGTGCATTTTCTTAAAAAGATGAGGAAAAATCTTACCATAGAAATTAAAGTTTTTTTTCTGGATGAACAGTATTTAAAACAAGCACGGATATTTATCCTTTCGAATGTATGGGTGTGTGTATGTGTGCCTTATGGGTGTTTTATCATTTAGCAGCATGCTAAAAATCAAGATTATCATTTAGCCATTATACATTTTGGCCTATGTGTGTTACTCTTCAAGTAGTAGTAAGTATTATTGGATACCAAAAAATATAACTAGGAACTTTTAATCTATTAGTCATATGTGTATAGGTGTGGAAATCTAGTAAGACAGGAAAAAATAGAAAGCTTGTTATTACATAAAATGTGAAAGATTATTAACCTTACTCCATAAATATGAAAGTCTATTTTAGACTAGAATAATCTTTAAGTATTACAAATGTAATATATTAGCTTTGAAGGGGGGGTGGTTGCAGTCAGGCTTCCTGACCTTTATCCTCCTTCAAGTTCCCAAACACACTGTGCTGACTGAAACCTCTATGCGCCCTTTCATATCCCAGACCTGTTGCTTGTCCCCCTGTCTCCCCTCCTCTCCTCCACTTCCCGGTGAAGCAGAAGCCAGCATAGCACACACAGGTGGGAACTTGGGCCGTCAACAATTGGACAGAAGGCCTGATGTGACAGCACAAAACGTAGACTCGTTTCCTCTGTGAACATTTTTCTACACATGCAAACATAAATATTTAAAACAAAGACAAAAGTATTTTTTTATCAGCAGTTTCCACATTAGGATTCTCTTGCTCATGAACATAAGCAGTGATTCATTCTCTGCCATAAAGCCTATTTGCTGTTTTAAAAACCCAGCCCCAAGTTTCCCTGAGCCTGAGTTTTCTCTTAATACATGTTTTGTAGGAATGTATCAAAATACTTACTTCTTAGCTTAAGAATGAATGCAAAAATTCCAGTAATACTACTAGAAAAGATATTTTTATAGACTCCACTATACATTTCAGGATTTGCACACACTTTTGTATATTTGAATATTTTTTATGATAAAATATCAAAATCCCTTTAGGTCTATGCTAAGTAAATATATTGAATTCAAAAGATACTTATGAAGATTCAATTAAGATAAGAAAAATACTAGGTACTACATACTATTGTATATAACAATTTTAATGTGTATGAATTTTTTTCCTGGAATTTTGATTTGCATCTGTTTGCGTGTGTGTTTTCCTACATTAATGTCAGTGGGTAACTTTCTTTATATTTTATTAGTATGCTACTCCGAAATAAAGAATGTTTATATTTAAGGTAACTTCCTAAGTGTGTAGGTATTTAATCCCATACTACTACACGGAGAGATTTCTATTAGTCAAAAACTCAGTTGCCCACAGATACATCTAGTCTCCTAAAATAGTAAAACCATAGGCTGTTTCTACACTACGTTAGCTGGTCCCCTTATCCCACCACTATAAATATTTGAAGTTTACTGTTACACATCACGGTTTACTCTCTTCTTCATGCTTTTAAAACATGGGCCTTTTTGAGTAGTCTATCATTGTCAGTACCCAGAAAAAAATATCACATTCTTTGTTTGAAATATCTTAGAATTCAATGCATCTTTTAGAATTAGCAGCCTTATTTTCAGGGAGTAAGTATTTACTGGACATTTGGGAAATTAAACATGTAGTTTCCTTCAGATAGGAAAAGTACAAAGGGTATGGAATTTGGGGTTGCCTTACATAATTGATAGCAATGAGAGTAAGATTTTGAGTCAGTCTTCAATGCACATGATCTAACATTAGGTAAGAATCTTTGAACTATCAGGAAATTAGGACATGTCGTCACCAGGCTTTTTTGAAAAAAAGTGTAATTAGAACACATTTCCCAAGGTTTTATGAGTCCAGAGAACTAAGGTGATTAAAGTACCTACATTTCACTGATGATTGCTCCAAAAGTTTGCATCATTCAATTCTCTAAAACTTTTTTGTGTTCCTGGGACTTATCTAATAGTAACTGAACAGTTACCTTGTTTTGTTTTTTTTTTTTCTGTTCAAGGATCCTTAATTAAGCAGTACCTTACCATCGACCCCTAGCCCAGCATTCTGCATGAGTGACTGATAATTGTGCTAGGGAAACCACGACCTGATCATTCCAATTCCACTAACTATGCAGCAAAGCAAAGTTAAAATTTGAGCTTTTGGGACTCCTGTTTTAGCCAGGCTGGGAGTAAAGCTGTGCTGTCTCCTCTTTATGTACAGTCCTTTCACTTGGCCTCAAAGCTATGATGCTCATATCTATATAATATAGAGGCCAGGCACATACCGCAAACCACTTTCCTGTTGATACAACATGCTGATCTCCTGACCCGTATCTTTCAGGTACCTTGGTAAACCTCCTCTATACAAACCAATTCCTACAAATAGATATCTGCAGGCTTCGGTAGCCATTTTATTGTCATCATTTTTATCATTATCATTTTACATGTAAGTGTCTAATTGAGTGTTTATTATTTTATTATAACATCTTCAAATTAAAAACACATATTATTCCAAAATATGTACATTAAAAAACTATTAACATATGGTAAACATCACCCAATTATATAATTATACATCTGTACCAATAAAAGAGTAAGTAGAGAGACATGTACATGCTTTTTATAATCAATATATCATACATGCTTTAACAGATGAAAAATCTGAAATAATGGGAAAGAATTGCTAAGCTTAAATATTTCTTCACCACAAGGGTGTCTTTAAAAAAAGTGTCCTTATGGTTAAGAATAAAATACTATGAATATCATTAAGAAGCTGATATATTAGCTCCATGTTTTAATTTCAGACAGTGTTCATTAACTCCCTGCTGTGCAATTGGAGGTGATTAACTCCCCTCCAATTTGTCCTTACCCCTCTTCATGTTCAGTTCTCTTTTTGATAATTATATTATTTTAACTTTGTCATACTTCACAATATTTACATTCTGTTCTGCAACTTTAATTGTGTTGGCACGTTTGTCTTAATCCTACAGATAGATGGACTGCAGTATTAGCCAACTCTTTCTTATGGTGTCTTCATGACAGAGTTCATTATTTCAATCATTCCCTGCTTACTTATATTTCATTGCTAATGAGTTCTATTTGTTAATCCTTGAAATGATTCACACGGAAGGTGCCTGCCTGTTGTCTTTATCTTTTCTGGGAATATTATTAATGGTTCATCCCTTCTTTTCCTGTTAACTAATTGCTCTATCAAATTCCACCACTGAGCCTTGCCATAAAAAGTGTGAAGGCAGCCTTAGATGGATCCTTCTCCTGACGATGACATGAATGTTCTGCCTAAAGGCCCAATACGTTTTTGCCATTTCATTTTAGGAAAATATTGTCTATCATATCCCTCAATATCCTTCATTTCCATTCGTTCAGGTCTTCACTGCAGGGAAAGCAACCATTGTTTTCTTGCATCATCCTCGTCATCTGCAGCTATCATAGTTTCTCAAATTACTTTTAGTTTTCCTCTGCTTGCAAATAACTGTCACCATGTACAGTTTTTCTTCCATGCCATCAGTTGATTTTTCTCCATATGAGTGTTGCCGTTGCTCTCTCTAATTGTTTTATCTTATGTATGGGGGGTTGTTTTGATTCTCAGACTTTTCCAAAGATCCATAGTCTCCTTGTAAATCATATTAGGTTATTTTATTGTCTTTGAGCTATGGTTTCACTAAAATTAAAAATGTATCATTCTAAAACTTAAAGCACTTGCCTGACCTCGTTTAAATAATCTCCAGTGAGTCACAATTTGAGGCTGAGGAATTATGGTCTAGTTACTTTGTTTCCCAGAGAGATGGCTGTTGGGAAGAGGAAGATAGTTGGGGACTGCTTTCCCTTCCTGAGGTGCTAGTAACTCGCGTGCCAACCAGATGTGGACTATTTTAATTCCATGGGTCTTAGTGGCCCTTCCTACCTCTGCAGAATTCTTCCAGTGCTATATAAATTCTTGGTCGACTTCCTTAGTACCATCTACTTTACCACCCTCTTTTTCTCTATCCACACTGATTTATTGAAGCTATACTCCTCTGAAACATATTAACACTCCTTTTCTTCTAGGGATAGAGATGAAAGTAGGAGAGGGAGAGTTGTTACAAACTGCTATGAAATAATCTATTTTCTTGGCTTCCGCTTCCACTTGTTCAAGTTTATGGCATATGCTTACATCAATAAATCATTGACTGTTCCAAGAAAAAAATGATTTTTTTAAAAAAAGTCATTTGTTACATAGTGAAGGAGAGAAGTTTTTGAAAACTTTTCTATTTTGATGTACAGTATTAGGTAAGATTTTTCTTTCCCTCCCTCCTTCCTTCCTTCTCCTTCCCCTCTCTGTCTCTCCCCACTCCATGGCCAATATCCCTTAATACTATAATTTAAATAGTCCATTGTCCATTGCTGATCTGAAATATGACTTTATACTGCATTCTTAAATGTAGATAGATTTATTTCTGGTCTCTCAGTTCTGTTCTATTGACAGACTAAAATCAAACTTTAAGGAATATTTCTTAATAGCTGTGAGAACAGTTCTTTTATATTGCTCTTTTCAAAAGTTTTTGCCTATTGTGCATTTTCTGTTCCAAATTAACTTAATAATCAGCTGTCAAGTTTCATAAAAATTCCTGTTGAGAACTTAATTATGGTTAATTTAATTTGTGGAAAATTGACATTTTTATAGTTTTGCGTTATCCTATCTAGGAACATGGCTTCTCTTTTGATGTTTTTAAAATCAGACCTTGCATTTCTCAGGAACATTTCTTAATATTCCTTTTTATATAATCATTAAAGATTTTTTGTCAATCATATTATGGTTCTTACTGCACACAGGACTGCCTTTTCCATTTACTTTTCTCAGTAGCCTTTGTGCCCAGGTAAAATAGCTGTTTTTTAGGTAAGGACACATTATGGCCATTTTCTTGAAATCTTATTATTTCTCTTATTTTTAAAATCATTCTTATGGCCATTTAGACAATGAGTTTTAATAATAACAGCTAACATTCAGCTTATACTATAGTTCTAGAATCAAATTCCTGGTTTCAAATCCTGTCTCTGTCAGTTAGCAGTTGTGATTAAATTACCTTATTTAACTTCTCTGTGCCTTACTTTTATCATAGGTAAAATAAAGTTCATAGTAGACCCTGAAATTTTTATTATTAAAATAATAGTAGTATGCAATCCAAGGAATATTATTATTTTTAATGAAAGTCAAACATTATATGAAATACTTTCCATTTTATAGCTCATTCACTCCTTATTATGTGATATGTACTCTTACCAAAGACTGTTTTGAAAGTAGAGTTTAAGGATTTACTGGAACATTATAAATAGGATGTAAGAATAAGACAAAGTCTGATATGATTTTTTTTGTTCTGAGTAGTTGCTCTTAACCAATTGGGGAAAAGTAGGGAATTGGGGAAAATTGTGAACACATTTTTTAAACTGTTAATCTGCCTGTTAGAAGAGCATGGATTTCAAGTTAGGTGAATCCATGAGTCTAGATTTCATATTAGAGGTGCAGGCTAGCGACATAAATTAGAGACACTGTCTGTCTGTCTGTCTGTCTATCTATCTATCAGTCTATCTAATTTCAATATATGAGATTAGACAAGAAGATCAAGTAAATGGGTATAAATGGAAAACATAAGAAAGTTTATTGAATGAATCATTGAGTATCCATTGAACAGTTTGGAAGAAGTGTAAGAACTAAACACGAATTAAGAAGGAAACAGGATTGAGGTAGGAAGAAAACCAAAAGAATGTGGTATGCTGGAAGCAGGAAGAGGAAAGTGTTTCCAGGTCGATAGCATGAAGAATTGTTTCTGCTAGGCCAAGTAACGTGAAGATTGAAAGTTTATCCTTCCATTATTAGTTAGATTATACTCTAATCAGAAATAGTTTTTAACACACTTGAAGATATCTATTAATAGGAGTTTTATTTTTAAATTTAATGTATTCATTGAATTTCATGAAAAGGTATCCAAATATCAAAGTATCCTTCTATTCCTGGGGCAATCTTATTTTATTCATGAGATAGCAATTTTTTAATAATCCTGAACAATAAATTTGCACTTTACAAAGCGTTTTTGTACCTATTCCCTTACTTAATCCATACTGCCATCCACAAGGGGCCACTGTCTTTATTTGCATATGGCAATCCAGCTGCTTTAAGTTATGTAACTTAACTCTTAATACTATGACTAGAATCTCAATCTTCCTATCTTGATTCACTGCTTTTAAAATTTATCAGACTCTCTGAATAATCCTTTTTACATAATCTCTGGGAAATCCATGTTTCTATTTATGTGTGCGGAGTGCTGGTTTGGACCCATAGAAGAAAGAATGAGGACAGTTTGAGCATAGTGGATAGTGGACCTTGCTTAGGAATGAGAGAAAAAGTAATAATACCATGATAGGAAATCTTCATTACACTGCTAGACACCATGAAAGTGCTGAATATTTAAATGTAGGTGAAATTAGCTGCCCAGGGGTAATATTCATTGGACTAAACAGCAACCACAACAAAACTATAGAGAAACCCCAAAAGAATTCTACTTCCTGTGTGATTTTTCTAAAGATGGTGATTGTCCTCTCACTAGAATGGTCTTTAATACACCACTGAAGCCTTGCAGAGAAATGAAGATTCTCCCATCATCTCATATTTAATCAGCCACCTTTATAAACAAACACATAAACATGTTACCCATAGCTTCTCTCCTCTACCAACACACACACACACACACACAGCCCTACATTTACTACTTTCCAAGAAAATATGTAAGATGATGAAATAGCAAACCTAGAACAAAAGAGAAACACCTGTTAGCTCAGGTTGATGTTACATTCCGTATCAAAAGTTTATGTTTTTACAATCTGTTGCAGAGAACCCAGTACAGGGTTATATTAAACATAGAGTAAAACTGAGATAATAATAAGGATTGTACATCTTTTAATGCTTTACAATAATCTGATATAACATTTTGAGTCAGTGCTAGGAATTACCTGCCTCAAGGAGCACGAATAATTAAGCTTCAAATGCCTGCTAATTATTTTGAATAGCTCCTGCTACCAATTATTAAGTTTTTTCCATATGCTAACTGCTATGTTAAGGGCCTGATATGCATTCTTATCCAATTCTCACAACACCTCAAATGAAGGAGACATTATTGCATTTATTTTACAGAGAAAAAAGCATGTAGCTCAAAGAAGTTATAGGCATAGATCAAATCTGGCTCTGTCACACTCTTCTAAGCCATGCCCTTTTATAACTGTTGAGGAATCTCTACATCAGAGAGTAGAACAAGCAAAGTCTTGTCAGGGAGAAGATGAAGGGGATTTCTTCAGAATTCTATTTTTATTATTATTATTCTCTGAAACATTCCATACTTCCTATAAAGTATTTTTTTTCCTAAAATCCTTGCTATGGAGTTTGTTTTTTAAATAGGACTTAGGTCCTTTCAGTGAATGTGAATGTGATTTTAATGAGGCATCAGTATCATTTCGTATACTGGAGCTAAAAGAAATTATTCTACAGCTAGATGACTTCACAACCCCAAACGTGCATGTCTGCATGAGTGTGTGGATGCACTATTGGTACCCAGGATCATTGTAGTCGTGATGAGGTGAGAGATTCTCTGAAAATGTCCAAAGTTCTGGGAGCACACTACAAAGAATATATTAGCAATACATACATTAGCTGAGTGCTTTTCAAACTTTTTTGAATATGAACACAGGATGAAAGATATTTTACATTGTAGCAT